>NW_024739542.1:5034761-5087261 GCF_018991925.1 Homarus americanus | reverse complement strand
TCTAAGTGACGGATTTTATTTGGCGTGAGGTGTGTTGAGGTTGATGAGTGGGAGTGATGCTGTGAGTGCTAAGAGATGCCTGTACTATCTGTGTTGGAGTGACGTACAGTACACACACACACACACACACACACACACACACACGTACACACACACACACACACGTACAAACACACACACACACGCACACACACACACCCACACACACGTACACACACACACGTATCTCTATCTTTCTCGTATTTATCTTTTATTAAGAGTTTCTAATTTCTTTCTCCCACTTTTTGTATTCTTTCTTATCGTTTTCATTCTTTACTTTCTTATTCTTCCTTTATCTTCTATTATCTTCCTTCGTCAATATTTATATAATTTCGTTACTAGTTACTCTTTAGTATTGTTTCATGTCCTGTTTATTTATATATTTTCTTATTTTTTTTATCTATATTCTCGGTTCCATCTTTCGTGTTTACCATTTTCTTCCAACCTCCATATTCCAATACTATTTTCTTTGTCTCTTTTGTTTTATCTTATTTTTTTTTATCACCTTGTTGCATTTTTCCTCCTTCGTTCCTCTTGTTATTATATATTTTTTCTTACCTCTTCGTCCTGACTCTCCTCCTCTCTTTATTTTCCCATTTATCTGATTTTACTTTATCTTAATGGCATTAGCATCTTGTTTCTTTTCCATTTTAATCTCTCTTTCCTCTTCCACCCCTTGGTTCTGGTTCGTCTCCCCTCTTTCCATTCTCAATCGTATCAGATCTTTTTTTTTAATCCATGTTTCTGTCTCCCTTCTTCGTTTGTCCTCTTCCCTCGTTTATCGTGTTATCACCTCTACCCTTCTTCTTATCGTACTGGCCTGTTTCCTCCTGACATATTAATCTTATTTTTTTTCTCAATATATTTGGTTTATTAATTTTTATCTTTAGTTTTCGTCAGCTAACTCACCCCACCTTAAATCCACGACCTAAACCACCCCTTAAGTTCACGACCTAAACCACCCCAATCTAAAGTCCACGACCTAAACCATTCCCTGCGGTTCTCGGTCTCAAGTCCTCCCCACAGTCGACAATCTCAAGGTTTTCCACGATCTCTTATCGCGTGTAATGGCTGAATAACAACGAGTTTGTATACCCAACTTTACCATTATTTCTTATTGAAAGTTTTTCACCAAGTTGCAGACGGCGCGCTATTGGCTCTCTTGCAGGCAGCCGAGGTTCTGCCCACATGACTTACCATCGCTGAGAAGAAATAGCTTTAGTGATTCTTGTCCTCAAAGTTTGACATAATCCTAGATTTACGTGAGTAGTGGTGCGGTGGCTGAGTGGATACAACGCTCGATTTATGTCCCTTGGTTCCCCAAATGTAACCGCGTGCCCAATTTTAAAGTTGAGGAAGTGAAGGCTATCGAGTACAGTACAGTTAAGTGAAAGAACGGTGTTAAGCCAGTGTGTTTAGCTCTCCCTGGTACTTGTGTGACAATAACCAATACTGAATCAGGCGAGTTGGTGGTGCCACTGCATGTATACTCAGAACTCGGTACACGGCACGGCATATTGATCTTCCCAAACCAGTCAAGTCGTCTCTTGAAGGTCAGCTTGTTTGGGACGAGTGGTCATTAATTTTGTCATTACATAGAACAGAAAATTATCCTCAATCATAACAGATATAAATATAACATAGAGTTTGCTTATAAATTCAAATGCAATATATTTCTCTTCGTGGATTGCCGAGACGAAAGTACTCGAGAGTGTTGGGTAATGATGAGACAGAGAGACAGGAAGATAGACAGACAAATCAACAGCGAAAGAAGTAAAGAAAAAAATATATAAATAGAGAAATATAGAGGAAATAAGAAAGAGACAATATGAAGGAATGCATGAAGAAAAAACGAAAGAAAGATAGAAGGAAAGAAAGAGAGAAAAAAGTAACTAGAGACAAAATCAAATAAAGAAAACAAAGAAAGAGAAAGGCAACAAAGAAACATAAATTACATAAAAAAAATCAATGAAAAAGAGAATAAATACAAATTAAGATACAAAAACAAAACAAAAACAAAACAAAAGCATAACAAAAACAAAAAAAACAACGCATAACAAAAACAAAAAAAACAACGAAAAAATAAAAATAAAAAAATAAATAAATAAATAAAAAATGTCCGTAGCGCAGAGAAGAGAAAAGAATGAGTATCTCCTCCTCAACAACGCCACAAAACATTACAATCATTCATCGATTTTCTTTCTTCGCCACCACAATTATGGATTCCATTTAGAGGGGGTCATTATCCTCTTACCCACAGAAAGTCATTAGCAAGGCCGCTCTCTCTCTCTCTCTCTCTCTCTCTCTCTCTCTCTCTCTCTCTCATATTGGAGAAAGTGATCCGAGGATGTGTTGAACTTTAAAGCTGAGAATTAGAGGAGAATTTGGTCGCTAGGATGCGTTGAACTTGAGAATTTAGTCGCTGGGAGGAGTTGAACATTTATCTGAGAGGGAAACAATGGTTCTAGGATGCGGTGAACTTTTAGGTGAGAAGTGCTGGAGAATTTGGTCTCTTACGTTGCCTTTATAATTAACACCTATACGTTGGACATTATTACTACTCTCTCTCTCTCTCTCTCTCTCTCTCTCTCTCTCTCTCTCTCTCTCTCTCTCTCTCTCTCTCTCTCTCTCTCTGTATCTCTTCACCCTCTCTCTCTCTCTCTGCTGATTCTCATTATTATGGCTTCCTAGACTGAAGCCAAGTTTGAGTATTTTTATTAAGTATGAAGGCTTTTTGGTTTCTGTGGTCGGGATATGAGATGTCTCGCTCACTAGGAAGAGAGAGAGAGAATTGGCTGTCTGGAGAAGTTAAGGATCTTTAATCTCTCCTGGGCATCCTGCAAGCCGTATAAATCCCTTTCGATATCCAACATGACTTTATCTAAGTATCCTTCTGGGAGCTTAGGTCCTCACCATTACCTGAAGGACTTAATTTCTATACTGTTCAACCTAAAACCAGTCTGTCGTATCGTTTAGGATTTTCATTATATCCTACATTAACAATAACACATTTAAAGCATCCTACACTATAATTCGTATATATAATCCTATTGGAGATATAGGAACCCGATGGAATCTTTCAGTGTTAATCTCCACAATTGATTCCTATAGGATAAATAGCCCCCCTACACAATCCTGCCATTACAGTTGTTCTCTTAACATATCCTTCCAAAACTGTCAACATCATACAGGATCCTAACCGGACTACACCTATCTAGGGCTTCACATTTACAAGACAAGGAAGAGTGTGTGTGTGTGTGTGTGTGTGTGTGTGTGTGTGTGTGTGTGTGTGTGTGTGTGTGTGTGTGTGTGTTTTCTCATTTTTTTCTCTATTATTTCATTCTTTCGTCTTTCTTTGTGTTTTCGTCCATCCTCACATGCTACTGCTGCCGCTGCTCACTTAATCTACTTATATAAATCACACCGATGAACATTAACCTCCCCCTCTGGCTAGCACTTACAGGGCTTACATGAGACCGTAGTGCTGAGTAGCTTCTGGTACCGTGACGAGCGAACGGGAACATGTATAGGGATGACTGTCTGCGAGGGAGAGAGTCGGTGAGGGAGGAGACTCGATGAGGGAGAGAGTCGATGAGGGAGAATAGTTTGTGGGGAAGTGGAGTTAGTGAGCCAGAGAATTAATGAGGGAGAAAACATGAAGATAAACTCCTAAACCTCCCATTAATAATTCCCTCACGAAACTTGAATCATAAAATAACTTGATAAAAAAAAATAGTTATCCTGAATTTTAACATCAGTCTCCGTGTTATATAAATATTGTACCTCTGGTAGTATGTCCCTCAGGCAGATGTGAACAAAACTAAATACAAATAGATGTGACTAGTCGTATGGCAATGGCACAGTACTTTATCTGATGGCAAGATAGCTGATATACTAAGGCTGTATCCACACTTCGCATCCCTTGTACCTAATAAAACTTCTGAGTACTTAATTAAACAAATAATGTACTGAAAATACTCTAACATTCAATACCATAATATCATGATCACTGGGGTCTGATAAACACCCTTTGTGGCCTCTACTCTGTAATCCTTTTTTTACTCAACCACTCGTAGGAGGATTATGGGGTGCACCTTAAACTAGCTGCTGTACGTAACAAAATTCACACACACACACACACACACACACCTACACACCCACACCCACACACACACACACACCTACACACCCACACACACACACACACACACACACCTACACACCCACACCGAATTACATTGATGGCAAATCGCTCAACTTTCTTGACACTTGTGGGAATATATGGCTGTGGGAGTCTGACCCGGACGAGGCCATATATCTACTAACTTGGCGACGCCTGGTTCATCTAAAGCCACCAGCTGCCTCTTTATTGATGTATTATTTGATGGACTAGGGAGTGGCCTTGTGAAGTTTAGAGGTGGTGAAGTGGAGGTATGGTGGAGGGGGATGGTGGTAGAAGGATGGTGGAGGAGGTGGTGACGGTGGTTGTAGTAGGGCTTATGGAGGGGACTGTCACAGGTAGTGGTTAGGTTAAGTTAGGTTTTCTTAGCTATTAGAATTCGATGTTATTAAGGTAAATATAGCTGTTTTGTTTTGTATACTGACGAAGATATTTTCGTATTTCTTAAACATAAATCATAATAAATTTAATTACATTTGCTTGAAACTTTGTACACAGTATTATCTTTGTCAATATTCCTTTATTTTCTCTATAAATTTCTAGTATTTGTCCATATACGTTTTTATCATCATATCTCATTTCTAACTTCCCCCTAAAGCACAACTTATCAAGGGCACTGAACCCTCTCCTGGCGTGCTGTGGATAGTGTCTATGGTTCTAACTCAAACAAACATCAATATTCATTTTTTAACAAATCTCTATAACTATTAAATACTTTTTTTTTGCTTGACTTATTCTTGTTTTATTTTTATTTCACTTCTATTGTATCATTAAAATTATCCCACAATACACTATTTCCTTACCTGTTTCAGTTACCTGTTGTGTACCGTGATAATTAAAGGGTTTATTCTGTAATACCTCTTCACTGTCTCTTCTACGAATAGTATTTTCTGCATACCGAATATTTGTTATATATTTAACATTAACTATAATTCCTTCACCGTTGATTATAACTTCTCTCGATATTAATTCTGTTTAGTATTTATATAATGGAGATAGACGGCAGCTTTGTCTAAACTTTCTGCCTAATTCACTGAACCAACTATAAGTTCACTAATTATTAACACTATAACCTCTAGCTGATGGTAAACATCGCCTACAACTATAACATCAATACTACTAATGTTTAAATTATCCAGGACACATGTAGAAGTTTATTGTTTTTACCTCTATTAATTTGCTACCTCTATATCTCGTTCACTTATTTTCCCAAACTAAATTTACCTCCCTAGTTCTCTTCTCTCTCTAAATCTCTTTTGGTATTCTAGTAAATTTTTTGCCTATTCACTTTTATATTTTATTTTAAATTATGTTTAATAAAGTTTTACATGTATGACTTTATAAGTTAATTGCTAAAAAAAATAGAAGTAGTTTAATGTTCCTGTTTTATTTACGGAAGATCTCCCTTTTAGTTAACAGTTTCGTATTGAAGTAGAAAATTATCTCCAGTCTCTTCATTTGTATTTTTTTAGAAGATTTGTGGAAAGCTGATCAACCCCCCACAAGCTTTATTATTTTTTATTTTGCCCACAGCTTCTTTAATTTGATCTTTATTTAATTTTCAACTTTTTTTATCTCTGTACATTTACCCTACAGTTGTCTCTCCTATCATTATCTTCTTCCTCCTTGCATAAGTTTTTCAGAAAATTTCCTTAACTCTATTTTTAGGATGAAATAACTTCACCACTAACTGCCTTCTTCGTTTACAGTGAATTCTACCTAAATGTTGGCTTGTATGAACACCGCTGTTAACTTCCCCAATTACTACCAAATTCCTCTGAGTTTCTTTGCTGTTTAAACTCTGGCCAATTTTGTCCCACCGTAAAAAGCCGCCGTGTCTTACTTTAGTCATCCTTGGTAAGAAACAGAGGACTATTAAATGCGTAAACTATACCAAAATTGTTTCGGTACAAGGAAGGCTGTTAGAGCTTCTCCTTGTTGTCAGTGTTGGATAGAATGTCAGAGTTTGTCCTTGTCTTTGATGTAGTTTTACTTAGTTTAAGGAACAACTAAGGTTATCCTCCAAGACGTTTTAAGGTCTCTTCTGATCGTCTTTTGTCTAGCTCAACAGGCAGGTGAGTCTCTCTCTCTCTCCTGCACTAAAAGAGTAATGTTAGAGTGACTCTTTATTCAATCTGGTCAGTTACCTCGTTCTCCCTCAGATTTCTTCAGGGATATTAGTGGATCGGGCAGCACACGTGGAGGACCTTGAGTGTGAGGTGTTGTGTGTTTTGAACTTATTTTAATGTACGTTTCTGTCTGTCTCTCTGTCAGTCTCCCCTTACAGCAGCAATGGTATACACTCCTGGTTTCTTTGTAAAGTGACCAACAACACACACACAAACACACACACACACACACACACAAACACACACACACACACACACACACACACACACACACACACACACACACACACACACACACACACACACACACACACACACACACACACACACACGTAAGAAACAGTGTGAACAAAGGATGTTTTCAAAAGTGTGTCTGAGACTATAGTTGTGTGAGTTGTGTAGTGAGAGAGGCAGCTGTACATTACTCAACAAGATGTACGAGTAGTGTTGTTTTTATGCCTCGCCTGAGAGTTGAAACGTCCGAGTTTTAGAGCACTGATAGTTTGCCTCTCCATCTGTCTGCCTCGTCTGTGTTTCTATTTGTCAATTTGTGTTACTGCTCGAATGGTTTTAACTCCTAAAACTTCTGATACAGTTGTTGGATTAATTTTATGGTTGGTGTGACATTGTAACATGGCATAGGTTCCTGCTGGTGATGGTTTGGTTAGGTTTGGTCAGCATAAAGCTAGTTAATCTTAAGGTGAAATAAGCCGGAAGTCCTAATCTTCAGGTGATCCTATGAGTCCTCCACCGCCTCTCGTTACTGTCCACTACAACCAGGACAGAGAAAATACATCTTGACAACATTAGGAAAGGTTGATTGAAACTTTACAACGTTAAGAAATATATAAAAGACAAAATAAAATTAGTCTCAGGTAAAAACATGGTAATTAGATTTCCCTTCAATATACATCGACTGACGGAAGTTTAATTACGTTCTAAAAGGCTGTAAACAACGACTGAACGATACTGGAATTCATCCTTCGACCAGACGGAAGAAAAGTTTCCCCAGATAATGTTGTTGAAGTCTGGCAAATAAAACACGACCAAATTTCCGAAGATGATGTCGGGATTCTTACAGTCTGGTCAGTTTGTAATTAATGTTACCTGTTTATCTTGACAACTGAAGCAAAATATGATGGTTAATATTTCATTGATCAAAGGTGTAGGGAGGTGAAATGGTCAGGTCAGGTTAGGGTCAATTTCTTATCTTGGTAATAAATATTGTTTGGTCTAATGTACTGTACCTTCTCAACACTCTTCTCTCAGACACGAAGTTAGTTAATTTCTTTCTGTGTTTATCTCCACGAACATCATAGAAACATTTACCAATATTACTGAAGTTCTTGATCGTAAACACACAATCGTATACTAAAATATATCTCCAGACTATATCTCCCGTCTATCTCTACATATCTCTCAGTTTCCCACAACCTCTCTGCCGCCCGTCACTATGATCTGAATATCCTGGAAAATTGAGAATTCCCAAAGGAGATATTTTCTACCACTTTAACAGCTTCCTGGAACAAAAACGTCAGCAGCCGCTGATTCACACACCAGTCAATTTTTTTCTTTCCTTTTCAGCATACATACATACATACATACATACATACATACATACATACATACATACATACATACATACATACATACATACATATTGATTTTTCACGACAAAACATTTGAAATGGATTAAATTGTAATTCATAACCTCGATAATTTGTCTCTTACAACCACGTCCCTCCACCTTAACCACATCCCATCAACCACATCCCTCAACCTTAACCACATCCCATCAACCACATCCCTAGTTTTATTCTTTAAGACATACAGCATCTCTCTTCGTAACTCCGTTTTCTTTGACTAACCCACAGGTAAAAAGGAAGGGGCAACTTGTCATTTTTTTTTTGTTCTTTTTACCTCAGCTCGGAAACGACCTCCCATCTGCGGATAAATAAGAACAATATATTACAATCTCTTTACTGGAGAATCGAGACCGGGAACGTTTTCTATTCTACTGTAAGGTTTCTAGTTTTATGTATATGACACCAAACCGAGAACCATTTTCTTCTGCTGGTTTTACAAATCTGTTCATAGAAAACTCGTCAAGTTTCATTCATCTGTTCAGTTTCGTTTTCTATGAATAAGAAACCGAGTTCTAGAGGTATGAAGCTAGAGGTTGAGTCTTGGTATAATTTTGACGCCATTTTTATAAGTTAATTTTTGTGATTCAACTTACGTCAAAGATTTCCCTGCAGTCCCGGATCTTCACTTTTCTGAATATTCATCGTATGAGCCTTTCAATACGTGATCTAAATGGAAGTAATATTTTTATCTTTCCTCCCGAGTCGAGTCTTTGAGGCAGTCTCAGGTGATTCGATCAAAGCGGAGTCAAATTCAATTTCCTTTTCTTTTTATTTTCTTAAACTGAAACATATAGTTCAGGGGAATATGAAAGAAACTACCTATTTTTTCCGTTGTATTTTGTTCCTTGTAGAGTGGTGGTGGTGGTGGTGATGGTGGTGGTGTAGCTAGTGGGGATGATGGTGGTAAACTTGGTGTTGTCGGTGGTGGTGATGATTGTGTAGCTGGTGCTGATGGTGGTGATGGCTTTGTAGTGGTGGTGGTGATGATGGTGGTGATGAAGATGGTTTTGTAGTGGTGGTGATGGTGGTGATGGTGGTAGTGATGGTGATGGTGGTGGTGATGGAGATGGTTTTGTAGTGGTGGTGATGGTGGTGATGATGGTGGTGATGGTGGTAATGATGGTGATGGTGGTGGTGATGGTGATGGTGGTGGTGATGGAGATGGTGGTGGTAGTGATACAAGGAGAAGAGGAGGGATCACAATCAGGGTGGTCAGGTAGCTGGACGACTGTTATTTCTCACGGCCAGACTCGGGCACGGTGAGAGACCATCAATGACCTTTCATGTGACCCCATCTGCTGCCTGGCACTGTCCGAGGTGACCCCATCTACTGATTGGCACCTCCCCCTTTGTTGTTAGCTCAGAGTGTGTGCAGTTTAGTGTTGTTATGGGCAGGTTCCCCCTTCATCTTTATTAGGGTGACCGTTGTTAGCCCCATCCACGAGAGAGAGAGAGAGAGAGAGAGAGAGAGAGAGAGAGAGTACAAGTTTACGTGTTGTGTGTGGGGGAGCGGGGCGGTGCACAGTACATGAAATAGACCATCTGGTGTAGAAAGCTGACGGCTCTGTGCAGTATCAGAACTAAATGTTAAACTCCATTTTTATGAGGTGATTATAAAGTTCCCTGATTCTTACACAACCTTGAACTAACTAAAGGGTATATTTAGAAGTTACATACTAAGTCCAGGTTAATGAGGATAAGTGTTAGGTTAGGTTACGTATGTGTAAAATGAATCAAGTGGGTTATAATTGGTTTGGTTAGGTTAGGTTACATGAATGTTTCGTGGTAAATCTTCTTATGCAACTGAGCCCCGTGATTATTATACTTCCTCTCTAGAATAATATTGTATTTAGTTTAATGTCTCTTTTAGTGTTACTGTTAGTTCGTGTTAGTTAGTGTTAGTTAGAGGTTATGTTAGTGTTAGTGTTAGTTAGTGTTAGTTAGAGGTTATGTTAGTGTTAGTGTTAGTTAGTGATAGTTAGAGGTTATGTTAGTGTTAGTTAGAGGTTATGTTAGTGTTAGTGTTAGTTAGTGTTAGTTAGAGGTTATGTTAGTGTTAGTGTTAGTTAGAGGTTATGTTAGTGTTAGTGTTAGTTAGAGGTTATGTTAGTGTTAGTGTTAGTTAGAGGTTATGTTAGTGTCAGTGTTAGTTAGAGGTTATGTTAGTGTTAGTTAGTGGTTATGTTAGTTTTAGTTATGTAAATGTTAGTGTTAGATACTGTAAATCTGTAAATGTTAGTGCTAGTATGAGTTAATTATTTGTTAGTGTTAGTTAGTGATAGTGTTAGTTAATGTTAGTGATAGTGTTAGTTAATGTTAGTGATAGTGTTAGTTAATGTTAGCTAGAGATAAAGTTATGTTAAAAGTGCTATTTTTAGTAGTAGTTAGACTTTTCATTAATTCCCATAAAAACATAATAGTATCGTGTAGAGTCAGAAGAGTAACGTGGCTATTAAAGTGTGTGCGTGTGCGTGTGTGTATGTGTGTGTGTGTGTATGTGTGTGTGTGTGTGTGTGTGTGTATGTGTGTGTGTATGTGTGTGTGTGTGTGTGTGTGTGTGTGTATGTGTGTGTGTGTGTGTGTGTGTGTGTGTGTGTGTGTGTGTGTGTGTGTGTGTGTGTGTGTGTGTGTCTGTGTGTGTGTGTGTGTGTGTGTGTGTGTGTGTGTGTGTGTGTGTGTGTGTGTGTGTGTGTGTGTATATATGTGTTTTTGTGTTTGCGTAAAACCTCAACACAAAACATTTTACACCGCCAAGAGAGAACTTCCTCTTATAACACTGGGCATAAAAACACACAAACATATATCATTAATTATTACTGAAAACCTTAGTCTACCCTAAACTAACCCAGCGTTTGTTTATGTGAGATTAGGGAAAGTTATTTGACGGTTTCTGCTTCTCTCTCTCTCTCTCTCAAATGACCCCTACTACCCAACGTACAAGTCTCATCACAATTCTATCCAATAAACTATATACTTTCACCCCCCATTAACTCTACACAGTAACTCTGGAAACTCCCCACTTTTAGGACTTCTCCCATAGTGTTCCCTATAACCCGGGGATATGATGGTTTAGTGAAGTGTCCCCCCTCACGCTCTTTACATTCCCGTTTTCTTTATGTTTTTGTTTTGTTTTGATTGTGTGTTTTGAGGTATGTGTGTTTTTGTCTTCATTTGTGTGTGTGTGTGTGTGTGTGTGTGTGTGTGTGTGTGCATGTGTGTGTGTGTGTGTGTTTTATTTCACTACTTGCCATAACCATCGCTTTCTTCTGCCGTTAAGAAAACATTAATAATAACAACAATAAAATTAATAATAATAATAATAATAATAATAATAATAATAATAATAATAATAATAATAATAATAATAATAATAATAATAATAATAATAATAATAATAATAATAATAATAATAATAATAATAATAAAGTACAAATCTAATTCTAACTTTAAAAAAAAAATCATACAAACTTAATATTATTCTCAGTAGCACAAAGTCTAGTGTATTAAACGATGCAATCAGAAATATAACTCGTACCATTAACTTTATTACAATCTCTGAGAGCACAAGACCAGCTAATATATACAAACAATTCGGCTCATTATAATGCTCATCTGATTTTTGCCACAGTTGTCTCAAGCACCAGGGAGGAGGGGAAGTACTATGTAGAGTATAATCAAGTCATAGAGCCAAGTGTGTCATAGGGCTGGATGTGTCTCAGAGCCAGCGTGTCATAGGGCTGGATGTGTCACAGAACCAGCGTGTCATAGGGCTGGATGTGTCACAGAACCAGCGTGTCATAGGGCTGAATGTGTCACAGAACCAACGTGTCAAAGGGCCGAATGTGTCACAGAACCAGCGTGTCATAGGGCTGAATGTGTCACAGAACCAAGTGTGTCACAGGGCCGGGTTAGACACAGGCGTACAGTGGCACATCCCACAACATACATGACAATTCTAGGAGGGGGAGCGATCGTAAAAAAACCCCATCGTGAATTTACGAAAATCACACCTTATGTCTGGCCAGGGAGGGTGACCCAGGTACCTGCACTATGTAACCTAAACTAAACTAAATAAACTAAACTATAAACTAACATGCTGCAAGATATACTAATTATATTAAAAAGAACTAATTGAAATATGATAGTTGACGAAGTTAGGTGAGGTGACGTGAGGTGACGTGAGGTGACGTGATGTGACGTAAGAACTCAGGACTATTTATGTTAAGTATAATAATAGAAATTTACATAAAAATGGTTTAATATTTCCTTATCTTAGAACCAACATATCAAAAAATTCTGTCAACTCTTCTTCCGGTGACTGTCAACCCGAGAGCAGAGTCCGTATCCCTCTGACAAAGGATGTTTATTTTGTAACCAATTTATATTTTCCTGTCTACCTACAGTCCCCCAAACAATAAATTGGGAACGGGAGCTGGGCCAACAGGCTTAGTCTTCATGTCAGGGTAACATTTGAAACCATTGACTAAACCAGACCAGATTCAACCCAAAAAAAAAAAAAAAAGTAATTTTACATCGTTTCTGGGACTAAACTGAAATGTTTATATCCAAGAGGTAGAAGACAAGAAGATAAATATCCCTTAAAAAAACAATTATGCTAAAAAAAAAATATAACAAATCGTATTACAGAAACAAGTGAATGTTTGTATATGTAAATTATATGTCCAGATTTAAAATGACAAACAAAACAAATTAATTGGATTTCACTTAGAGGATAAAGGTAGATTAGCCAGATTAAAAAAAAAGAAAATGAATTAATCTGGTTGGAAGTTAATGTATTATGTAAGTAATGGGATTTAAATGTCATGGTATAAACACATTGATATCTGTTTGTCACTTTACTACAGGGGACCGCTACCAAGAATCAATAAAGTGGTAGATGTTCTTACTGTTGTGGTAGATGTTCTTACTGTTGTGGTAGATGTTCTTACTGTTGTGGTAGATGTTCTTACTGTTGTGGTAGATGTTCTTACTGTTGTGGTAGATGTTCTTACTGTTGTGGTAGATGTTCTTACTATTGTCGTAGATGTTCTTACTATTGTGGTCGTTTATCTGGTAAATTATAAATAGATTAAAAAAATATAAGTTATATTTTATTTAAATAATATAAAATTAAAAACCAGGCGTGGGGCATAATTCCTAATGGTTAGATTAGGTTAGATTGGGGCCCATTAGTAATAGGCCCATTTTGACCCGTTGCCAGCAGACAGATATATAATGCAATTTAAAATAATGACGTTCATTAGAGATCATGAACGTAATTATCTTATTCTTCCCTTCCTGTGTCTGTCGTTTGTCACTCTTCCTGTTTATTATGGTCTGTGTGTGTGTGTGTGTGTGTGTGTGTGTGTGTCGTACAAAAGCGTTTCGAACGGTTGGTCTACTTTCTACTTTCCTCACGAATAGTCGGATGGAAAGCAAATTATATACGTAACCCCCCCCTCACCCCCCCCATACACACACTAGCCAAACAATACCATTACTTAGTTTTAGTGGTAGGCGTTGATGACCCAGATTAGTGAAATTAGCAAGTGGTTGTGTTACTCGCTGCCGTGAATACCTCCAGCCTCCTGTCTGGGTTGGGTGATGTGTTGGTGCTTGTGGCGGAGGTGTGGGAGGGCGTGGAGGCCAGGATGAAGAGGAGAAGGTAGAGAAAGGAGGGTGAGGAGGAGGGAGGGTGAGGAGGAGGGGAAGGAGAATGAGGTAAATGAAGGGAGAGGAGAAGGGGGAGGAAGAAGAAAAATACGAAAGAAGAGGAAGGAAATTGATAATGACGACGAGAAAAAGGAGTAAGGAAGACGATGATGATAAATAGAACAAGGAGAAAGATTAAGAAGAGGAGGAGTAGGAGAAGGAGAAGGAGGAACAGGAAAAGAAGTGAAAAAGAGGAGGAGGATCCAATAACTTTTTACGCCTCTTTAACAACATACACACACTACTTCCATGTCTCAGCAGTGAAACATACTTATCTTTAGTTCTCATCCCTACTGGGTTCTTAGACACTTTTGTTATTGTACGCTTCCTTGTTGTAAACTAGTATCTGTAGCCGAGGATAACCAAAGGCATTAGATTCAACTCATTGCATAATTACAACTGTTATTATATGCAGTAAAATAGAATAGGATATTGTAGTGTAATGTCTCTGGCTAAGGTGTAAATTATTTAGTAATACAATGAGGCAGTGTGGCTTATCGAATAATACAACAAAAAATATACTACAGCCTATCTCAGAATACCATAATACAATACATAATAATAATGTCAGAATACAGTAATGCAATGTACCTTATCTCGAAATACAATAATATACTACAGCTTATCTCAATATGTAATAATACAATGCAGCTCATGTCAAAATACAGTAACCCAATATAGTTTATTTCAAAATACAATGATACAATCTCATTACAGCAGTCGTCTATCCAAAGCTTACGTAAACACAAACAGGAATCCACAACACTCCACACACACACACACACACACACACACACACACACACACACACACACACACACACAACGCATTACTAACAACCCCAGAGAGACGTAGATTACATAAATAGTACAATTATATTCCATTGTATATTATAGCTACAATATAGTACAAGATGGAATGATAATACTGTACAGTCATTCCCCCCCAAAAAAATTATCTGTACAATATTGAGATGAGAAAATATAACAAAATGGACGAAGGTTTTTGACAACCCTATCGAGATAACAGGAGTCGCAGAGTTCATTCCGAAATTCATCGATCACCCTAAGTTTTTTGAGCGATGTACATTGCAATAACAGAACACTCCAGGTATGATGAACATTACAGGTATAAACGTATTAGGTAATAATTTATATACCTCCCTCCAATAGCCCTCTCTTCTCTCCTCCCTCCTTCCCTCCAAACATCCGCCTTCTTTCCCTCCCTCCCTCTAACAAATCTCGTTCCATCTCTCCTTTCCATCATTCTTCCCTGCATCCTTCCCTCTCTTCTCCATCCCTCTCCTCCCTTTCCTCCTTCCAGCCATCCTCCCATCCCTTCCCTCCCTCCCTCCCTCTTCCCCTTCCTCCCTCCTTTCCTCCTCCCTCCCTGAGCTCCCCTTCATCCTTGGCCACTTTAGAATCAGATCCCCTAACTTACGTCTTCATTAATCACGATAAATAACTGTGTATGGTGGAGGTTTTCTCTCCGAGTACTCTGACTGCTCCGGGTACTGTCTTTAGTGAGAGAGACAGACAGACAGAAGGACAGAGGGACAAACAGACAGACAGACAGACAGATAGAAAGACAGACCAACCCTCACAGCATAAAGAGTCATTACCATACCACTAGTTAACTTTACCATGGGCTACCTGTAAGTTAATATAGTCTGGCTTCATAATTTTTCTCTCTCCATTTTTGTTTTTTGTTAACATAAATATGTTTGTGTAAATACCTAGAACGTTATGCCTCTTATGAATACATGATTACAGCGAATGAGGAAATAGCGAGAGACATTGATAAAGGCGAGGGATAGTAGCAGACGCTGGGGGGAATTTAAAGCATAGTGATGATAGGATAATATGGTGTCGTGTGTGTGTGTGTGTGTGTGTGTGTGCGTGTGTGTGTGTGTGTGTGTGTGTGTGTGTGTGTGTGTGTTCAAAGACAAACACACTGTACCCGGAGATCAATTACTGAGAAGGACACACGTGGGCCTCGCTGCCACTTCAGGATTAGTGCCAAGTGCCGTCACCGTCCATCATCCACTCTGGCACCTTCCCTGGTGTTGGTTTCCACGCTGGCAGTTCTGAAAGATGCGGCACTGGGGGGTTGAGGTGCCTCTGAGTGTCACTGACGGGTGGTTCTGGCACTGTTTGGCGGCTATTGACACCATTGAAATGTTGTTGTTGTTTTTGACTAAAGAGTCATTTTGAGAGAGGTAGGAGGTGTGGTGGTGGTTGTAGAGGGTGGTATTAGAGTGCCTGATGGTGGTAGTGGTGTTGACTATTATTATTATTAGTATTGTTGTTATTGTTGTTGGTCAGCATGCTCGCCTCGCAAACGAGTGGACCCGGGTTCGATCCCCTGGCAGGGTGAAACTATGGGCAAGTTTCTTTACGCCATTTGCCTCTGTCTACCCAGCAGTAATTGGGGACCTGGATGTCAATCGATTTGCGGATCGTATGCCGGGGTAATGGTTAGCCAGTGCAGTTGGCGAGTTGTCCGGTCTTCTCGGACTATTTCTTGACACTAGGTCATGCAACTCGTTAACTTAGGGTGTGGTTGTAGTGTTGGCGACAGCTTCTACACCTTAAACAAATTGACGCCTAGGTTGGCCCAAGGGCCATCCATCTTCGTTTAACGAGGGGCAACCATTATCATTAATATATTATATCATTATCACTTTATTATTATTACAAAACAAAAAGAGATAACTTTACAAAACAAGAACAAAAAGAGAGAGAGAGAGAGAGAGTGTGTCAATGAAGCTGTGATGTTCTATCTCTCATTCACCCGACTTTTATCACGCCTTTTTTCTTCTTTCTTTGTCTCCTTTATTTGTATATGGTATTTTTCTTTCTTTATACGTTTATTTCTTTTTCTCTCTCTCTTCGTACCTTTATTCTACTTTATTTCAATCTTTCTTTGCAATTTTCTCTCTTCCTAACCTAACCTTTACATCCTCACGATTAATAGAACGAAGAGGCTTGCGTTCTTCTCATTATTAATTAAGTCATGTAAACAAAATATACAGGGTGTCTAAAAAAAAAATTGTACCCACAGTACCTAAAAGATTGTAACAGGTTGATTGTATACATATTTTTGAGACCTCCTGTAGTCACGAGGTTACTACAGATGGAGATGTGGTGTCAAACCTGCCCTTCCCCAGCCCCACCAGGCCCAACACCAGCCCCCCCAAAGAAGCCCCCGGTCTCTCTGTCTTAAAAAAGTAATGTATTCGTCCGTCTCTGTTTATGCTTTTCCTGAACTACAGACTGTGAAATCCCAGCCAGCTGAATCTAATTTAAAGTTATGGGTGAAGTGAGGTGTGTGTGTGTGTGTGTGTGTGTGTGTGTGTGTGTGTGTGTGTGTGTGTGTGTGTGTGTGTGTGTGTGTGTGTGTGTGTGTGTGTGTGTGTGTGTGTGTGTGTGTGTGTGAGAGGAAAGCTAACAGGACACTTTATGTAAGACGGATGTAGTCGTATTCTTACCCTCTAGGACAAAATAGAAACACGAAATATTTGCTTTCCTTAATTTAATTTTTTGTTCGTTTTAAGTTGTTGTCCAGTGAACGATTCTTAAAAGACCCAAAAATAGATAAAAATAAAATAAATAAAGTCACCCAGACGGAAGATGAAACATGGTGAGGAAGCAAGATTAATTTTTACAACTTCTTATTTCTTGTTTTATCATCGTAGTTTACATATCGTGTATGAAGTCTTGCCAGAATCCATTTTTTTTTTCTTCCTCTTCAACACAGATTTATAGCGACCTTCGTTAATGAAACTGCAAAAATCATTCATCTTTTGATAATCTAGTTTGGTCTAAAGGGGGAAACTTAACCAAAATACTTCTGTGTGTGTGTGGGGGGGGGAGGAGACGTCTGGCTGAAGCGAGTTTGCCAGCTGGCTTCCCCAACAGCGTCGCCTGCAGCTCAGCTGATTTATGTAAACAAACCGGAAATCAACCTTGCACAGTTAAATCATCCGAGACACTTGGTGAAAACTGGCAGAGAAAATATGTAACTTAATTCTAGATGAAGCTGGGGGGTCTAATGGGGAAAGAACTAAGTTAAGTTTACCTGTGTGTGGGTTAAATGACCAAATTGGCAAAATAAACGACAGGTAATTCAGTTAAGAGATCCCCTAAATTCCCCGGTAATTTATATTAAACGACGCTAAGATGAAGTAAATATGTTAAGTTGAAGGACCAATTCCTTCATAATTCTTTGTTCTTTCGTTTCTCTTAAATGATGTTTACGAGTATGAGAGATGGAAGACGTTCAGGCTATTAACGTTGGATTTTGTCTCGATATCTTGAGTTGTGTGACGTATGTTGTCTCGATGTCTTGTGAGTTGGCTACCCTAACCTAACCTAACCTACCCTAACCTAACCTAACCTAACCTAACCTAACCTAACCTAACCTAACAATAGTGTATATCTGAAACACCACCATAAAATATAGAGTTAAGAATGTATAAATTACCTTAATAAACACAAACACCACAACAATTTATTTACCGTCTCTATTTATCTATTCGAGTCGATAGATAATACATCAAACCATCTTAGAAATGATTCACAATATAGATATACATAACACAGAATCATAGGGAAATTAAACCTCCCATTGTTGAAGGATTTTTCCCTATCTGTATCACGTAAAGATTAAATATTTGATGAGGCAGGGAAATTTTGTATTCTGTAATGGTTTTGTGGTGTGGAATCTCCCTAGCTTTAAGAGGTGGAGGGGGGATACAAACGGTCTGGGGATATACAGTAATACACAACCTTGATCCCTGTAAGTGATTATGGGATTATAATAAACCTGTTTTAATCTTAAGAACCTGAGTAAATTTGTTACTTAATCACTATCAAATAAAGAATACGCTTGAATTTCTTCTTTTTTCTCTTCCTCTTCTTTCTGCTTCCTCTTCCTTTTCTTTCTGCTTCCTCCTCTTCTTCATCCTTCTTTTTACTCTTCCCTCCTCCGCCTGTTCTTCCCTTTTCATCCTATTCAGTCTCCTTCTTTTTACCCTCCTCCCTCTTCATCTACTCCTCCTCCTTCTTCTTTTCCTCCTCTTCCTCCTCTTCCTCCTCCTCCTCCTCCTCCTCTTCTTCCTACCTCTTGCTACAGGGGAGCTTCTCAGTGCCTCAGGGATTTCTCAGGTAAAAATCTTCAAACTGGGTGAGTTTTATTTGTGTATCTTGTGTTTGTTTGTTTGTTTGTTTGTTATTATCATTATTATGGGGTGACTTTCCTTTTACCGGTGTTGGTTTTGGTGATGGTGTTGTTGTTGTTGTGTTTTATTTGTTGTTGCTGTTTTGTTGTTTTCGTTTTAATTATTATTATTATTATTATTATTATTATTATTATTATTATTATTATTATTATTATTATTATTATTATTATTATTATTATTATTATTATTATTATTATTATTATTAGTATCATTATTATTATTATTACCCGGGAGTAATACTTAACACTGCAGCATTACCCAACGTTACATATTCTCTTAACATTAAAGACAGGTAATATATTGTCCCTCTTCCTTTACATAATGAGATACTTAATAATCTTATTGTTTAGTAATTAAAACAACCACGATGCTTGACGCTGTTATATGTTATATGAGCATTATATTCCAGGGGTCATTTATTAGTGTTGTAGGCTGTCACAAGTGTTGGAAATGTTCAGCCTTGCATAAAACAGTTTTTCAATAGAACTTTAAGTCAAACATTTAGTTATTTAAAATATAAATATAAGTAAAATATTTAAAAATTTTAATTACAAAGAAATCTTCCAGCAAAAAAAAAAAGCAAATAAGTGTAAGTTATCAGTACGTAGTTTGATAGCTGTTGTAAAATACTTATCAGTATTCCATTTAGCATAATGAGTAAACACTAATAACTTTACTCTCTTGTGAGGAATAATATTTAGTATCTCTCGTCCGTCACACAAAGTCAATCTTAATTCCAGTTTCTGTAAAAGATTCACTTTCTTTATCGAGTCTTGGGTAACCTTGCGGCGTGTCGCTCCGTAAGACAGAGGTTAACTTTTATCTTTTCTCACAACCAGGTGTCACTTCCAACGTTCATTACTTGCCACTTCTGAGATTACTACGTATACTCTCTCTCTCTCTCTCTCTCTCTCTCTCTCTCTCTCTCTCTCTCTCTCTCTCTCTCTCTCTCTCTCTCTCTCACTTCCTCACTATCAGGTTGTTTCTATGTCTCATTTCTCCCTTCCTTCGGCCTCTCCTCCACCGTCCACCGCCCTCTTCGGTACATAAGCCATTCATAGCAGGTCTTGGAGCGGACCCAATCAGGTTGCCAGTAGTGAGGGCTTCATCGCCTGGGTTAGATTCTCTTTGGAAGATAAAACTACAGTTACCGATAACGAATATTGCTTCTCCGTGGCGTTACGATAACATAGCCAACAGGTGTTCGATCGGGATGATAACATAGCCAACAGGTGTTCGATCGGGATGATAACATAGCCAACACATGTTCGATCGGGATGATAACATAGCCAACACATGTTCGAGCTGGGTGATATTATAGCCAAAAGGGGACTGGACTCTCAATATCCTACCTAACGGATAACGAGTTAGTAGTTATCGTAAAAAAACATATTTTTTCTCTAAATTTCGAAATTTTTGAGCATGGGATTGACAGCAACGGTGTGTGGGAAATATATTACTGTATAAATTGTTGTATTAGGAGTTTTTGTTGAAATTAATGACATTTCTGAGAGAGAGAGAGAGAGAGAGAGAGAGAGAGAGAGAGAGAAAGAGAGAGAGAGAAAGAGAGAGAGATGCACGATATCAGAGGAGGATAACAAGAAATATTTTGGTGATTTTTATGATGAATTATGTAGCTGGTAGTGACGTTGATAGTGGTGGTGATAGTGGTGGTGATGATAGTGGTGGTGATGTTGTTGGTGGTGATGGTGGTGGTTATAGTAGTGGTGGTGGTGATGGTACAATAAGACAGCGCGTAGATTAGTCAGTCAAAAAAGCTCGTTCATAAAGCCCCTCATAAGATCAAACAGACAAACAAACAAACAAATAAACATTAAATTCATCTACTATTATGCCACAAACGTAGTTAAGGAAACACACACACACACACACACACACACACACACACACACACACACACACACACACACGAGAAGTGGCCCTGAACAAATAATGATGACAACATTACAATTCTAGACACACTCAAGACATACTCAAAACACACTCTACATACACTTAAAACGCCCGATACACACTCAAGACACACCCTAAACACACACACACACTGTACACACACTAAGCACATTTAAAACACACCCTAGATACACTTAAAACACACTCTAGACACACTTAAGACATACTCACACACTCCAAATACACTCTAGACACACTTAAGACATACTCAGACACACCAAACACACTCTAGACATACTTAAGACATACTCACACACTCCAAATACACTCTAGACACACTTAAGACATACTCAGACACTCCAAATACACTCTAGACACACTTAAGACATACTCACACACTCCAAATACACTCTAGACATACTTAAGGCATACTCAGACACACCAAACACACTCTAAACATACTTAAGGCATACTCAGACACTCAAAACACACTCTAGACACACTTAAGACATACTCAGACACACCAAACACACTCTAGACACACTTAAGACATACTCACACACTCCAAACACACTCTAGAGACACACCTAAGACATACTCACACACTCCAAACACACTCTAAACACACTTAAGACATACTCAGACACTCCAAACACACTCTAGACACACTTGAGACATACTCACACACTCCAAACACACTCTAGACACACTTAAGACATACTCAGACACTCAAAACACACTCTAGACACACTTAAGACATACTCACACACTCCAAACACACTCTAGACACACTTAAGACATACTCACACACTCCAAACACACTCTAGACACATTTAAGACATACTCACACACTCCAAACACACTCTAGACACACTTAAGACATACTCACACACTCCAAACACACTCTAGACACACTTAAGACATACTCACACACTCCAAACACACTCTAGACACACTTAAGATATATCCTAGACACGTAACGATGGTGAAAATTACGAAGACGTGAATCACAATAAACTAAGATATTATGATGATATGCTTAGATATTCATAGAGAAATATATTGCAATAGGATGTTTCATTTACTGGTGACCGAATGAGATCAGAGGCGTGTGTGTGTTTAGTCTTTGACCTGATGATAATATGATATGAGGTACATGTTATTAATATTTTGTTGTCATTGTTGCTTTTGTTGTTGTTGTTGTTGCTGTTGTTGTTGGTATTGTTGTTTTTGTTATTGTTTTTGTTGTTGTTGTTGTTGTTATTGTTATTGCTGTAGTTATTATTGTTGTTGTTACTCTTGTTTTTGTTGCCTTTGTTATTGCTGTTGTTGTTGTTATTGCTGTTCTACACCCCGCCCTACCTTCCCTCATTACTCTCTCTCTCTCTCTCTCTCTCTCTCTCTCTCTCTCTCTCTCCCTCAAGGACAACCCACGCCTCCTATTCAGCCATTCACTGTTACACCCACGTACAGCAACTTCGATTAACTATCTTTTTCAGACTACGTAAACATGAGCCCTCCACCACACCTAACCTAAACCTAACCCTAAACCTAACTAAACCTAAACCTAAACCTAAACCTAAACCTAAACCTAAACCAAACCTAAACTTACAACAAGTATCCCCAAATATTATTGTGTCATTAACCAGAAAATACATAATTGTTGGAAAGCTTATGTTATGATAGCCAATTTACCTATCACATTGCCTATCTATCACTGCTAATTAATTTACCTGCGTTCTGTTTACCTGTCATTGATATTTTCAACATTGCATGAATATTAAATGAGTCGATAGTAAGTGTGGTTAAGAGCTAAAATGAATATTGAACTTACAAATATTAGATCCCGGGGTCAGTAAATAGAGGTTTGTTTAACATGTGGAGGAATGGGGGGAGGGAGGGGGGATGGGGGGGAGGGGGGATTCTTCGTCTTGTAAGGATTAAAATCGTTCGGTTAAGTGATCCTCGTTTGGTTGTCAGTGTGTTTGTTCTGGTAAGTGGGCACTGAGAATAGTGTATTTGTGCGTGGTTTTATTTATATATGATTAGAATTTAGTAGAAATGATGTGAAGATGTTTGTGTTTTGACTGATATATTACTACACCTGTGACGAGGCGTAACTACTGAAGGGGGGGGGGTGGGTAGGAGGGACAGACTGGCCCCCCTAAAAAAAATGGGGGAAATAATCTGTTACATATTGCAATTTGTAAGTTGTGTGAAGAGAGAGAGAGAGAGGATGTGCGTCATTCGTCTCCATCGAGTGTTGTTGGCCAGTGTTAAAATCCTTCCTTTGGTCGCTGGTTCCTATAGTGATAGACGGAGACTTGCACTGAAGGTAGAAGTAATGTGTTGTAGCCTCGTGTAGTGTAAGGGAAGACATGATGTTTCTCTGTCTGTCTGTCTAATAATAATAATAATAATAATAATAATAATAATAATAATAATAATAATAATAATAATAATAATAATAATAATAAATAAATAATAATAATAATAATAATAATAATAATAATAATAATAATAATAATAATAATAATAATAATAATAATAATAATAATAATAATAATAATAATAATAATAATAATAATAATAATAATAAACGGTTTTATTAGGAGTTGCAGCCGGTGGCTGAAAATATACAAATTTAAATTGATTTAGACATTACATTTACAGGGCTGTACAGTACATAAATCAGGAGTGCTGTTCTTATATCTATCGGTGCGGGCTCTTATGGGCTGAATTTTGTTGTAGTGGCGGACTGCGCGAGGTGCTAAGGGGCTGCCGGTGGCAGGAGGTGTCTGTGTCAGTCTGTCTGTCTGTCTGTATGTCTGTATGTCTGTTACCTCTTTGTTGTTAAAATATTAACACAGTAATTCACCTCGGCCGTTCAGTGAGCCGTAGTCAAGTATTCTTACGAAAACTATATCTTGGGTAATGGAGTTTGGTCGAGCCATTAAAACTGTTTACAAGCGAGGAAGGAGGAGGGTGGGTGATAGGGAGGTGTGGGTGAGGGAGGGTGGGTGAGAGGGAGGGTGGGTGAGAGGAGGGTGGGTGAGAGGGAGGAGGTGGGTGAGAGGGAGGGTGGGTGAGAGGGAGGTGGGTGAGAGGTGGATGAGAGGAGGGTGGGTGAGAGGGAGGGTGGGTGTGAGAGGGAGGGTGGGTGAGAGGGAGGGTGGGTGAGAGGAGGGTGGGTGAGAGGGAGGGTGGGTGAGAGGGAGGGTGGGTGGAGAGGGAGGGTGGGTGATAGGGAAGGAGGAAGAGAAGGAGGGCGGAATGGAAAGTCAGGGGGAGGAGGTGGAAGGATAAAAATTAACACACTCACTGATTGAATAACTCTCCCTCCTTCCCTCCCATCTCTCCTGCTCCCTCCCCTCCCTTCTCCTCCCTCCTTCTTTTCCTCCCTTTCCTCCCTCCCTTCCTCCTCCTTCCCTCCCCTCTTCCATTCACCCTTCTCTCCTTTTCTCTTTTAAATTGTTTTCCTTTCCCATTGTCTCTCTCCGTCCTATACACACACACACACACACACACACACCTCTCTCTCTCTCTCTCTCTCTCTCTCTCTCTCTCTCCTCTCTCTCTCTCTCTCTCTCACTTCTACCATACTTCTATCTCTCTTCACAACACACGACTTATATTTTCCCCCAGGATTTCACGTCTCCCCGAGAACTACATCCAACCTCGACTGGACACAGCTTAACAGAGATACATAGACACACACACATACCTACCTACTCACGACTCACCATCATTTATATGTATCTCAGTACCGACGTCACAACAACATGAAATATCACTTTGTAGAACGGAAATAAACCCCGCTACAGCAAAATTGAAAAACAGATCAAATATTTAATTGGAGTGTGTGTGTGAATAGACTGCATAAGGCCGCCTTTATTTGTATATGTGGTTTTAATAGTGATGTAGAGATAGAGTTAAGGTTTAGCAAAGAGTGAAACCGCTATTGTAGTTGGTTCTCTCTCGTGCTCTATTGTAGTTGGTTCTCTCTCGTGGTACAGGAAGCCATAGTAACAGTAACAATAGCTGCTGCTAGTTATATCCTGTGTTTGTGTATTGTAAGTTAATCCAGGATGAATATTATTTAAATACCTGAAGTACAGTACAATAACGATAGCTCATTAACTCCAAAGACAATACCTCAGTACATGGCAAATGTGGATTAAATCTCAACACAATAACTTATTTAACGTAAAAAGATAAACATGAAAATTAATTACGATAACTCATTAACTACACTACAATACCTCAGTCAACTTAAATAATAATAAAAAAAACAAGAATTAAACCTCACTAAATTTAAACATAATATCCAGACTTTTTAAAACAGACGAGTTAAGTTTTTTCTCCAAGTAAAAAAAAAAAACTTATTTCCGTCCGAACGTTTTATCACAGGTGTGCGTGTGTACCTCACCGCGTTAACTATCTACTGATCACCTGTCCTCTGCGATACATGTTTACAATCTTGACTCCAGACATTCAATTTCCTTCAGGAATTACGAGACTCAAGTTAGAGTAACCTTGAACTGGATTCGATAGATGCTGGAATGATTTAGTTTTTTTTTTATCATGGAATTTATATAATACGTAGATGATTTTATTTGCTTACCTGATAATGATGGTAATTAATGATGATCTCTGGATAGGTTAGAAGGTGTGATGATAATAATTCCTTAAACCAGGTCCTTAACCTAACCTAACCTAACCTAACCTGAGTTTTAATTATCATGTGAAGTAAGCTGGGAATACCTACAGTAAATTTCAGTTGATTCCCCCGCCAAAAAATCTTTCAGTCAGTCAGGAAATGAGTTACTAAAGGTATTAACACATTTAAAAAAACAACAACACTATATCCTAGACCTAACAACCTTCATAAACAATTCACAACTTAATTACCCAGCCGACGAAACATAAAGAAAATGGAAGGTCAACTGGGAATCCTAATTACCATTCTCTATTTTTTTACAGGTAGATAATTAACACCTGTGGAGGAACCTTAATAACATTAGACTTTTTTTTTTTTACAGTCAATCGTATGAATTTAATTGAGTCTTCCTTTTATAATTATAGCTGACAGTTGTAGCCTAGAGGTGGGAGTGGGGGAGTGGGGAGGAGTGGGGAGGAGTGGGGAGGAGTGAGGCAAGGGAGGAGGGAGTGGGAGAATGAGAGTAGAGAGAGGAGGAAGGAGGGGTGATGGGAGAGAAGGAAAGGGAGGGAGAGATTAATGGAAGGGGAGTGAAGGGAAAGAGGTTAGAGGAGGGAGGGGGATGAGAGAGAGAGAGAGAGAGAGAGAGAGAGAGAGTTTTATTCGCCAACATGGATCACCTTCACCACATTTCATTACATATGTCAAAGTAAAAAGTAACAATCATCATCAGCGTCAAAATAAGGTAACCACTACTACCTGTGTCTCATACCGTAAATAGAAAATGAGGTTACAGGTGCTAAAGGTAATTTGGTGTAGAAATTAGCTTTATCGTGTTTTGTATGTGGCATCAAAAAATTGTATTGCTATTCTTGTGACTACTAGTATTATTATGAGTTTATTATTATTATTATTATTATTATTATTATTATTATTTTTATTATTATTATTACTATTATGAGTTTATTATTATTATTATTATTATTATTATTATTATTATTATTATTGTTGTTGTTGTTGTTGTTTTAATATAATAATAATAATAATAATAATAATAATAATAATAATAATAATAATAATAATAATAATAATAATGATAATAAAAAATAAACAGGACTCACATACTAATAGTGTGTTTACTATAATAACTACTTACCGTTTTTTTAACACTGTTTATTATCCAATCAACACTCTTTCATATCCCGGTAGCAATCAATCAGCGACTCTTCCCTCCGTATGGCGACCAATCCCCAGCCCTCACGTCATAGTTGAGAGTTTAGGTGGAGTGACGTGGTTGAGACGGGAATTAGAAAGTCAGCGAATCTTCCATTAATCTTCCTTCCTCCTTTATTTCTCCTTTCTTCTTCCCCCTCCTTCCACTTCCCTCCCTCTCTCCCCACTCCCTCTCCACTCCCTCCTCGTCCCTCACCCCTCCCTCTTTTCTTCTTCCTCCTTCGTTCTTACTCCCTCTCCTCCGTTCTTCTCCACTCCCTCTTCATCCTCCCCCCCCCGTCTCCCTCTTCTCTCCTTCCTCCTCCTTTCATCTTCTTTCTCCCCCTCCTCCTCCCTCCCCCCTTCTCACCCCCCTCCTTCTCCCTCCCCCCTCCTCGCCCTCCACCCTCCTCCCGCCCAACAACCACTGCTTACCCCTAAACGAGAAATCATCTGTAGTTCCCGGACTTCCTGCAAAAAGTTTCTCTCACTCTCGGAAACGAAGTCTATTTCCCCCTGGGTCTCGGTGGCTGGTGTCTGAATGGCTGTTGACTTTTACACACACACACACACACACACACACACACACACACACGGACAGATCTGAGGCTCTGTTGTACAATGATCGCCTCATGCAAGGTAGTCGACCGACAGAAAGTGCTGCAAAATTTTCAAAGTTGTTTTCTATTAAAGTTCACTGATGGAGGTGAAGCCAGTGTACCTGTGACCTTGATCGTCGGGACAAACACCAAACAACAATATCTGGGTTTTACTGTTGAACTAATTTGCATATTTACCTGACCCTTTTCACCTAACCTAACCTAACTTAACCTAACAGGGAGGGTTACCAAACTAGCAGGGTGAAACAGGGAGAACCACCAACCAGGAAAAATAAACAAGAAACGTAACACACAGCTTGATAGTGGCAGTAGCATCACAAGACTCAGTTACTCATCTTAGCTCTGACATATAAATCATCAATCTTTTCTAAGGTTATATGAGTAGAAACGACCTAAAGTGTTCTAATATAGTGTGTGTGTGTGTGCGTGTCCTGGGTAAATAACGGTGCTGTAGAGAGAGAATTCTGTCGCGACAAGCGTATGACTTTTAGACGTGGAGTGTTGACACGGCATCTGTTTCCATTAGTGAGTGGAGATCAGGGGGAGAGAGAGAGGTTATTCCTGCTATTATATCTATCTATCTATCTATGTATCTATCTGTCTGTGTGTCTGTCTGTTACCACAACATTTAAGGCGAGTTACCATGTATTGAGGAGGTTAGGTTAGGTTAGATTAGGTTAGGTTTGTTCTCAGCTGGTGTTGTCACGACCCAGCTAACTGTATAACATATGCATAACGTATATGATACAACGAACCACGGCTTTATATATATACATATATATAATTGTATTTCCTTTCTGAATATATCTATATATTTCACAACATTCACACGGGTATGGAGGTCACAGCATCAACAAGCTTCAGAGGAAATGAGAAAAGGATTTATTTTTATTTTACAAACTCTCATAACTAAGATAAAATATAAAGAGATAAATAAATAAAAATAAATAAATGACAGACAGACAGACAGACAGACAGACAGACAGACAAACAGACAGACAGACAGACAGACAGACAGACAGACAGACAGATAGATAGATAGATAGATAGATAGATCCGAGAACATTGATTCACTCGTGAATGAGAGAGCCTCCATCAACTCTGAGGACACAACAACCATGTGTCACTGTACTTATGGAAGGTCAAATACTCTGTTCTGTAATAGATTGTAAGGGACATTAATCACTGTCTGGCTGTTGTTGATGTTTACAGTTGAATGATTTGTAAACCCGACCTTGTTTTGTTTACGTCAGTGCTCTCGTCATCCAGACTGTCGCAGATACGGGGATTAATTTATCTTCGTCTTGTTCGTCTTGACTGAACGTGTTTAGTTGAGGCAATTTTTTTTATCATCTGAGTGTGAGATAATTTGGTCTTGAGGTGTTTCGTGTGAGCTTTAGTTAAGATAGCTCATGGTTGACCTTTGACCTGTAGAGTGACTGTGCGGCAAGGAGGGCATACTGGTAGGTATGATGGTAGGGTGGTATGCTGACAGGGAGGGAGGGAGAGAGACTGACAGGGAGAACATCAGTGAGGGAGTGAGGAAGGCTGGTAGGGAGGGAAACTGACAGGGAGTAAACGTGCATCAATAAACCAGTCAGGTTAAGCCAGAGAGAGAGACCCACCTCCCAGGCCCAGGTAAACAACATCAACAACTTACCTGTATGATCACCTGAGAAAAAGTCCACATCTTCTACCCCAAATTTTCTCCTAGTTAATAATCATAAACTAAATTAATACCACGATAAGACTGCTGACGCCAACCTTCTCACCAGGCTAAGTTAAACACCGACGAGGCCATCTTGCCCTCATAACCGTCCTCATAATAAATTTACCTGTACCGTATAATGAGGACCAGCAGGTAATGTTTTGGTCAAATTTCTGTTTTCGCTGGAAATGATAAAACCAATGAACAAAAACAGTTAGTATTTTTTTTTTGTCTTTTTGGTTTCTGTTTACCAGGCGCCGTGATTGACTCCATGCAAGGTCGTGATTTTAGTTGTAATTTTTTATTTTATATATTTTTATTTTTATTTTAGTGATTCGTTACCGATAATAACAATGTGTGGAGTTTTCCCTTAAAGTCTTTGATCACGTGAGAGGTTTATGTGGCCTAGTTAATGAGCGTGTTGGCGGGAGAATTAAACCATCTTATAAAAACGAAAATTAGGAAACTTCAAAGAATGCTGTTATGATTGTATGCATAAATAAACACACACACACACACACACACACACACACATACACACACACACACACACACACACACATACACGCATATACACACACATACACACACACACATATATACACACACACACATACACACACACACACACACACATACACACATACATACACACACATACACACACACACATACACACACACATACATACACACACACAAACACACACATACACACACACACACACACACACACACACACACATACACACATACACACATACATACACATACACACACATACATACACACACACACACACACACACACATACATACATACACACACACACACACACGTTGTAACATATTAGAGGACAGCAAGATGGCCCCCCAACTATTATCCGGGTTATATAAACTTAGTTGTTGATGACTTAAGTTATGTTAAGATATTATAGTATGTTAAAAGTTGATTACTATATTACTGTAACGTATATACTGTAAGATAGGCATTACGTGTAGTAATTACAACCTAACCTAACCTAATTTAACCAACTTTAACCTAACCAAAATTAATCTAACAAAATCTAACCCAACTTAACCTACCCAACCCTAACCTAAGCAAAACTAACCTAACCAAAACTAACCAAACCAAACCTAACCAAACCTAACCAAACCTAACTTAACCTAACCATAGCTAACCTAACCTAGTCAACGCCCGACAATCATTATTAACCTAAACTAACCTGATCAACACACACCCTTCCTGACCACACTGATGAAAATATTACTCCTACAAGGGAGATATATTGCTACATATTTCCAAATAGAGTTTTACAGCAGATAATGACCAATCCATGATCGACCTAAAAAGTCCATTATCCAATCAGCGTCCTCTATTATCAGGGAATTTAATGACACACACACACACACACACACACACACACACACACACACACACACACACACACACACACACACACACACACAATTACGAGTACATAATGAGGGGTGTAATTTTCGTTGTGTTATTAATTACGTATTAAAAATCAAGTGTGAAATAACTTTAGTGTTATTGGAATTGTTATTTTGTCTCGTTTTTACTTCCCAATGACATGATGAGTTGTAATGTTATTGTTATTACTGATGTATTTATTTGTATTGTTGTTATTAACATGATTATTGTTTAATTTTATTGTTATTGTTATGTTTATTATTATTATTATTGTTATTGTTGTTGTTGCTATTATTTTTATTATTATTTGGTATTATTATTAGCCATGAGATTGATATTTGAGCAGCGTGATTGTGAGGCCGTTCTCCTGGTGGATGCTTCAACCGCATTCAACATACTTAACCACAAGGCTGCACTGCACAACATCAAGATCAAGTGTCCAAGCTTTGCAATGTATGTTGATAACTCGTATAGGAATCCATCAGACCTCTTTATCGTAAACAACAAGGCGCTAAGAGGTGATACCATCTTACAGTCAACCGAGGGAACAACACAGGGGGACCCTGTTGCAATGGCAATGTATGCAATAGGCCTATCAGTGCTCCAACAAGAAATAAAATTTGAAACAAGTGGGGTCAAACAAGTGGCGTGTGCTGATGACCTTACAGGAGCAGGAAAAGTGGAGGGCATCAAAAAGTGGTGGGACTTGGTAACATCGCGAGGTCCACAAATAGGGTACCACCCAAATGCCAGCAAGTCCTTCCTTATCGTGAAGCCAGAACAACATGAACGGGCAATGGAGGTGTTTGGCGGAAGTGAGGTCAGAATAACTAAGGACCGCCAAAGACATCTAGGCGCAGTAATTGGCACTACGGACTTCAAGACTGAGTACGTAGCGGGAAAGGTGAATGAGTGGGTTAGTGAAATCCAAGCTCTGTCTGAGATTGCTAACACAGAGCCACATGCAGCTTTTGCTGCATTCACCCATGGCGTCAAGCATCGTTGGAACTACCTGATGCATACTATCCCTGATATCGGACCCCACCTCCACCCTTTGGAAGAAGCTATCAGTGTCAATTTCATTCCCAAATTAGTGAAACACCCTCACTTAACCCCAGCAGAAAGATCACTTCTTGCACTTCCATCAAGATTGGGAAGGATGGGACTAATCAATCCAGAGGAGATTGCAGCCACCGAACATCAAAATTCACTTAAGCTCACGGCAGCCCTCACTGACCACATAATAGCTCAGAACGCAACAGGAGAGGTGGATACCAGTGAAGTAAACACGATTCGTAGGTCCATTATGACAGAACGACAGCTCTGCCAAAATGATAAGCTGCAGCAACTGTTGCTGCAGGTACCAGAAAATTTGAAGAAAAAAGTAGCTATAGCGCAGGAGGTGGGCGCCTCGAACTGGTTAACTACGTTACCGATAAGGGCAAATGGTTTCACTCTCAATAAACAAGAATTTATAGATGCCATTGCTCTAAGGTATGGTCAGCCAGTAGAAGGTTTGCCCTCCAAATGCATGTGTGGCTCTTCCTATGACGTCGATCACGCCATGGTGTGCAAGAAAGGGGGCTTCATATGCATGAGGCATGACGAAGTAAGGGACCTCACAGCAAATATGTTGAAGGAAATCTGCCGGGATGTCATGGTAGAACCGACCCTCCTTCCTTTGGATGGTGAGATCTTCCAACATAGGACTTCAAACACATCTAACGAAGCCCGAGTTGACGTCAGTGCTCAAGGATTCTCGACGCAGGGACAGCGAGCTTTCTTCGACATCAGGATTTTTTATTCCATGGCCGCATGTCACCATAACCTAGCTCTCGATGCTGCACACAGGAGGAACGAGAACGACAAGATAAGGGCATATGGGGAGAGAATTCAAAACGTTGATCAAGGCAGCTTCACTCCTCCAGTGTTCACAACCTCTGGTGGGATGGGACCAAGTGCAAGATGTTTCTACGCCAGACGCGCAGAGGTGATCTCCGAAAAGAAGCAGCAGCCCAGAAGTTATGTTACAGCCTGGATGAGATGTCAACTGTCTTTCTCTCTCCTTCGGTCGGCTTTGCTCTGCCTCACGGGAACGAGAGCTTCTGCCGACAACTGCTGCTGATATTGACTATGAGGCTACTGTCACTGAATGCCGCATAGATCTGCGGTTCAACTAATTCAACACAGATAGGATAGCTACTTATGTATTAGGATATTTAATATTAAGGTAATAAAATGGTGGCGAAGGTGTGGGTATTGGGGGAGGCTGGAGGCCATATATAAAAAAAGAAGAAAAAAAAGTAGTAGTAATAGTAGTAGTACAGGTAATAGTAGTAGTATTCACATTTTGTGTCATAACTACTCTTATAAACACTTTATACATTAAGAAACTAACACAAACAAAAAATATGATATGATAATCTCAGAGATATGTAAAAAAAAATGCCTATTACTTTAATTTGAGAAAAAAGAAAGTTAAGGAAATTAAACTCTAGGACAGTACACAAAGAGGGGCACTTCCAGCAGACACCATAAATAGTTTACAGGCCTATGGTATGTGGCACTACAGGATAATGTTAAAAATATCTTATACTAATTCGAAAACCCTAAGAAATTGTACTAAAATGGCTTAAATGAATGAATGAGAAAAATGCACTTTAGGTTTATCTATGTTTGTCTTTGATACCCCCAAAATGTTCTACACTACTGAGGGTATACACAAATACTTGTTATCTTGAAAATAGGTTCTTATTCTCGTACGGGAGATAAATACAGAGGAACAAAGAAACTGGCTTCCACACCACAAGGACTAGTGATCTCAACCCTGTATCACTCTGCCCTGGCATGTACAGATGCCAGCATTCACAAGCTGAATACATAATATGTAAATATGATAATTCATATACATAACATGGTGCATAATAAATGGAAATATTACATAGGATTAATACATGTTCTGTAATACTTTACTATACATAATTAATAGAGTAATATAAGAATACACAGCTTAAGGTACTACTTCGTGTCCATATTATACACCTCCCTTCCCCCTATACGCTCATAGTTTCATCTTGAGCGGACCTTTTGTTTCTGAGTACCGGGGCAGAAACACAAGGTGGGGATGGATTTACTGTAACGGCATCAACATTAGGGGACTCAACTGGGGAAGGGTCAACACTAGGCAGCTCCACAGGTCGGAGGAAACGACGGTTCCTCCACCATACTCTACCACTAGGAAGACGCACTTGGTAGTCCCTGGACCGGCCAATACCCATGACAACCCCAACCTTGTCCCAGCGGTGAGATACCGGATCTTGAATCCTGACCTGCTGGCCGATACTCAACCTGGGAAGGGGGCGGGCATGACAGTCGTACCGAGCAGCGACATCTGCGGCTCGTTCTGCTGCACGGCGGTCACATTCTTCAGTCTTGGCTTGCCATTCTTGAGAAAAAGACTTCGGGTGGGCAGGAACACAAGACCTGAGATGATGTCCATATAGAACCTGGGCTGGGGAGCGTCCGGTGAAGTTCGGGGTGTTGCGTAACTCTAAAAAACCTCGATCGAAGTCCTCGCAGTCGATATTTTCTGAGGGTGACACCTTAAGGATCAGGTGTTTAACAGTCTTGACTGCGGCTTCAGCGTGTCCGTTCGCCTGGGGGTAGTGGGGCGAGGTCACGACATGACGGACTCCCCAACGGTCCATGAAGTCCCGGAATTCGTGGCTGGTGAACTGGGGTCCTCCATCAGTCCTGAGACGGAGGGGAACACCAACTTCTCTGAAGTAATGTCTGAAATTCCGGATGGTAGCAGTAGCCGTTGTATCACTACCACAGGGGACGACAACAGGCCATCCAGATAATCGGTCGGCAATGACGAGGAAGGACTTCCTGCCACTGCAAAGAAGTCGGCCGACACAGACTCGAAGGGTCTTGAAGGGTTATCGTCGCACATTAAAGGTTCCTGTTGCTGGCTGGGTTGCAGAATCTGGCACGGCTCACAGGCACGGACGGTACTTGCAATGTCCGCGTCGATTCCGGGCCAAAATACAGTCTGCTTCGCCCGTCGCTTGGTGGCCTCCATTCCTCGATGGCTGTCGTGAAGGCGGGTCAAGGTATGGCGGCGTAGGGCAGCAGGAATGACTACTCGTGGACCATACAAGACGAGGTCTCCGTCACAATAGAGGTCCTCGCGTATCTTCCAGTACGGGAGTAGCGATTCATGAAGATCGTATCAGTTAGATGGAAATCCCTGGGACACACAGTCGACGAGCCGGATGTAGGAAGGGTCGGCCCGGGCTGCAGTGCAGAGATCTTCAAGAATCTTCTGATGTGAAGACGGCCTTCAATGAGACTACTGACTTGAGGGATGCGGCAGCTGTAGAACACAACATCTCGTCCTCTGGGGTGGGGCGACTGACGGGCGCGGGACAGGGCATCCAGGATGCACAGCAGCTTACCCGCACGCCACACAGCCGTGAAGAGATAAGGCGAGAGCTTCTCTTTCAAACGTTGAAGGCGAGGGTTCTCTACTGCATCCAAAGAGTAGTGATTGATAATAGGTACAAGAGGGCGATGATCCGTGAAGAGGGTGAAGTGCTGAAGTCCTATCAGGTAGAAGCGGCACTTCGCCATCGCCCAGACAACAGCCAACATCTCCAGCTCAATCGTGGCATATCGGGTCTCGGCGTCCGTCAGGAACCGGGATCCACACTGAATTAAGCGGAGTTGTCTATCGCCATGGTCCTGCAGAAGGGCGTAACCAATGCCGTAGAGTCTGGAGGCGTCAGTCTGGAGGACGGTGGGTAGGGCTGGGTCGTAACAGGCGAGGACAGGTGGACTTAAGAGGGCCTCTTGACTCGCTGGAAGGCCTCTTGATGATCTGGGGTCCACAGGAATGTCCTCCTGGGGCTCAGAGGGGGCGTAACGGCTGGGCTGCGGCGGAGATGTCAGGTGAAAATTCAGCCAGCTGATTGACCAGACCTAAAAAAGAACGGAGGTCTGTCAGGTTGGCAGGGGTTGGAAAATCCCTGATTCCACTTAATTTCTCCGGGTCAGCTGCGATGCCTGATGCTGAGAGAGTGTATCCACAGAAGTTCACTGATGGTGAGGCGACTACAAACTTGTCAGCGTTGAGGGTAATCCCGTACTTTCGACATCTGGTGAGAACTTCATATATTCGGGAGAGGTGGGCACAGTAGTCTTCGTCATGGAGTAAAATATCATCAACCACCTTGAGACAATTCGTGACTCCTTGAAGGGCCGCGTTACCACGTTGACAGAATGCATCGCCCGTAGCGGCAAATCCCATGGGGCCTCTGCAATACTGATATCTTCCATATGGTGTGATGAATGTAGTCAAATGCTGGTCTTCCTTGGCCAACTCGATCTGCCAATAACCACATAAGGCGTCCATCGTTGTAAAAAACTTCGCCTTCGGGTCCACATTTCGAACAGCTGCGAAGGGTGTGGGTGAAGGGTGGGCTGGACGAGAAACTTGCTGGTTAAGTTTTGATAGATCGGTGGTGATCCGTACTCCACCACGAGGTTTGGCGACGGGGACGAGAGGGTGGCACCAAGGTGAAGGTTCGTCTCCGGCCGGCTTGATGATTCCCTGAGCAACCATGGAGTCAAGCTCTTGTCTAACTAGCTCCTTGTAGGCGTGAGGAATCAAACGAGGGGTGTGGATGGCAAAAGGTGTGGCACCATCCTTAAGATGAATCTTCATAGGTGGACCCACCATCGGCTTGAGTGGTGTGGATCCTAAAGATTTCTTCGTAACCAACACGTCAGCAAACTCCTTGAGAAGGTAAGCTCTTGCATCAGAAGGGGACGTGTTAGTAGAGATAGGGAGTTCCTTCAACCTGTTCACATGGGTGACCTTTAAAATAGGTTTGGGGAATTCCTTGGAAATAATGGCCAACTCTTGACAATGGCCATATGATGAAAGCGGAGTCGGGATCCCATCATGAACATCAATCCGGGTTGAGCAAGACTGCTTACCAAAGGTAAGAGTAGCCCAGAAAGATCCCAAAGCTGGAGCCATCTTGGAACCATCAGCTGTCAGTTTCGTTGTCTGAGGAGGGGGCTGTAGGTTGCTCCGGGGTATTCCCAAACTTGCTAAGTGTTGTGGACCAATTACTGAGACGTCAGCACCGGTGTCAGGTAACATCTGAAGACTGGATGACAAGTTACCGTGAGAAATGACGACACTGATTTGCTGGGGCGTCGTGTCTGTGGAACAATGTACACGATGGCAGGAACGACTGGACACAGCGTCTTGATGCTTGCCAGAAGGAGGGGGCGCGCCAGCACTACCTGAGGATGACCTCCTGTATCCTAGGTGGTGTCCTTTCTGTGTCTTCTTACGACAACATTTGTCATAATGGCCCACACGACCACAAAGTCTGCACTGAACTTTGCTAGCAGGGCACTTGACTGTGTAAGCCCAGTGACCCTGGCGGTCGCAACTTCTGCACACGCTTTGAGCAGCTGGGCACTGGGAGGCATTATGCTGTCTCGTGCAGCTGTTACACAAAGCTGCTGCTGAAGGTGTAGCTGGAGGGTGAGGGGTGGGGTTACCTTGCTGCTTCTTACCCTTTCTGTAGGAAGACACTGCCCTCACCTGGTCAGGTTGTGAGCGTAAAGCTGAAGTCGCACACCTGGCGGCCTCGTACGCTTGACATTTTGTAACTACATCTTGAAGGGAAGAAGTGGGGTCAAGTGAAATGAGACGCTGAACTAGCTCTTCATCTCGAATACCCGTTAAAATAATTGTCTTGAGATGTGTCTCTTCACAAACTTGAGAATTTCCAGGACAAACATCTACTTCCTCTGAACATCTTTTCAGTCTTACAAAAAATGCATCAAAAGATTCTCCATCAAGCTGCCTACATTGGAGGAGTTCTCTTCTTCTGAGTGCTTCGTTGCGCTGTCCCTTAACATGTTCCTTTAACTTGTCAAGCACGGCCTCTACAGTCAGAGTTGTCGTAGGAGGCACTTGAAGTGTGTGCTCGAGAGTACGTTGTGTCTCCAAGGAAAAGCACATACGAAGCTGTATCATCTGTTTAGGCTGTGGTAAACTTGACAGGTCAACCATTGTTGCATAGTATTGCCAACGTCGACGCCATTCCCGAAATATCTGAAAAGAAGCGTCAGATTTCAGAGAGGGAGGCGTTTGTGCTGCAGCCTTTTGAGGAATTGTTGAACTGACTCTGGGAAATGAGGTACCAGTACCTCTAGTCGTATCAGCATTAGTAGTAGCAGAAGAATCTTGTAGAGTAGATCGTTGTGGGGAGGCGAACAGGGAAATCAAGGCCTCAAATCTGGCTTGATCCTCTCTTCTTCTCAGGTCATCCTCACTTCTACGTATATCTCCTAGTTCTCTGCATCTTTGTTCATCTTCGTGGCGTCGTCTTTCAAACTCTCTGTACCGAATTTCTTCTTCTTCTCTCCTTGCAACATAGTCCTGGCGTCGAGAAGTTTCCATCCACTTAATCAGTTGAAGGAGATCTGTGGACGCAGGCACCGCAGGAGAGCTTGCTCGCGACGAACGAGGAGATTCTGTGGGTGATTGGGCTTTGCCACTGTGGGGAGCGTGGGGCCTGAGTGTGGGTGGGGAGAGGTCTCCCAAACTTAAACTCATAACCCCATCGTCCAGGGTATCATTTTGATCCCTGTGAGACATGCCGACAGCTTCTGTACTCTATCTGTGCAAGAGACCGGGTCAACCCCTCGTAATTTATGCACAGAATTACAGAAGCCTAAAGTAATTCACAAGAATTTAATATAAAGTGGGCCTGTGAGTGCGTGTGTGTGTGTATGGCTCGTTGCCGGGAGGCTTGGCGCGCTGCCAGACGTAGAGGCAGCTGGGCGCAAGTCACAACTGAACCGAAGTTGTCTTAATGCGCGCTGCTCAGTTACCCAATGACCTTAGGCGGGAGGGGACGTACTGCTGGGCCGCTCCCTCAGTCATCTGACTGCAGTTTGCACAAACAATTCTGATTAAAATATACAACACAGCACTTCACAGAACACTTCACTTCACAGCACAGCACTTTACACAGCATAGCACTTCACAACACTGTAAGTCCTGAGGCTTGTAGTCTTGCTGTAAATCCTTGGCGAAGCTGAAGACGAGACGCCATTATCACAGTCCGGCGGGAAGGCTAAGTTCACTCTGAGTCTCACTGAGAAATCTCACTGCGCCATCTATGTTTGTCTTTGATACCCCCAAAATGTTCTACACTACTGAGGGTATACACAAACACTTGTTATCTTGAAAATAGGTTCTTATTCTCGTACGGGAGATATACGGAGGAACAATAGACAGAGACACTATAATACTTATAGTCAATAATACTCATGCTATATAATACTCACACTATATTTACTGTATATTAATCACAATATCTTTATCATACTCGTGCTATAAAATACTAACACTATAATACTCATACAATACTCACACTGTCTTATAATGCTCACGTTTTCTTTATAATATTTCAGTCTTATAATACTCATACTAAGAGAATAATTAGTGTGAATTATAGTGACATTTTTGTTCTTTTAAGATTCTTTGATAAACTTTCCTTCCGTCTCTCCCATGCACCCGGGCTTTCCTTCCGTCTCTCCCATGCACCCACGCCTTCCTTCCGTCTCTCCCATGCACCCACGCCTTCCTTCCGTCTCTCCCATGCACCCACGCTTTCCTTCGCTTTCCTTCCCGTCTCTCCCATGCACCCACGCTTTCCTTCCGTCTCTCCCATGCACCCACACTTTCCTTCCGTCTCTCCATGTCACGTCTCATACACCCACGCCTTCCTTCCGTCTCCCATGCCCACCTTCCTTCCTCTCCGTCCCATCTCCTTCTCTCCCATGCACCATCCCTCCTCTCCCACCCATACTCACCCCTCCCCTCACCTACCTCCTCCCTCCCCCTCACCCCTACCCTCCTCCCTCCCTCCACCCCACCCTCCTCCCCCTCACCCACTCACTCTCCCTCCCCTCACCCCCCTCCTCCCTCCCTCCACCCCTACCCTCCTCCCCTCCCCTCCCCTACCCTCCCTCACCCCTCTCTCTCTACCCCCTCACCCCCTCACCCCTCTCCCTCCCCTCACCCCTACCCTCCTCCCTCCCCTCACCCCTACCCTCCTCCCTCCCTCACCCCTACCCTCCTCCCCCCCTCACCCCCCTCAACCCTCTCCCCCCCACCCCTCCCCTCCCTCCCCTCACCCCTACCCTCCTCCCCTCCCCTCACCCCTACCCTCCTCCCTCCCTCCCCCCCCTCCCTCCCTCACCCTCTCCTCCCCTCCCTCCTCCCCCCACCCCTCCTCCTCCTCCCTCCCACCCCTACCCTCCTCCCTCCCCACTCACCCCTCCCTACCCCTCCCTCCCTCCCACTCACCCCCTCCCTCCTCACCCCTCCCTCCCTCCCCCCTCCCCCCTCTCCCACTCACCCCTACCCCTCACCCCTACCCTCCACTCACCCCTCTCCCCTCCCCCTACCTCCTCCCCTCCCACTCACCCCCTCCCTCCTCCCTCCCCCTCACCCCTACCCTCCTCCCTCCACTCCTCACCCCTCACCTCCCCTCCTCCCCACCTTCCCCTCCTCCCTCCCCTACCCTCCTCCCTCCCCCTCCTCCCCTACCCTCCTCCCTCCCACTCACCCCTACCCTCCCCCTACTCCCCCTACCCTCCTTCCTCCCCTCACCCCTACCTCCTCCTCCCCTCCCACCCCCCCTCCCTCCTCCTCCCCCTACTGCCACCCTCCCACCCAGTAGACAGAGGCACCGTGTTAATTCCCTCACCACACAATATATTACACCAGCCCCTCTCCCATAAACCTCCCACCCTCTCCCATGTTATAAGATCGTCTACTATTCTCTCCCACGCAATTAACACCACCCGACCCACATTCTCCCATCCCATACGTTAAGAGGTTCCTCCCTAGTATATATTACCTGTAGAACGCCAACATAATGGTGAAATTATTAGCTGAAGTAATGAAATATGTAGATGGGGGCCTGGAGGATGACTTGGTAATGAGAGGAGATGATGTACAGTGGAGGAGGAGGGTGTCTGGAGTGATGTACAGTGGAGGAGGAGGGTGTCTGGAGTGATGTACAGTGGAGGAGGAGGGTGTCTGGAGTGATGTACAGGAGGGGGGGGGGGCGATCTCTCACCTCCTCATCTCACTTTCTCATCTCACTTTATGAGGTCATTTTCATCATCTCACATCCTCATCTCACTTTCTCATCTCACTTTATGAGGTCATTTTCCTCATCTCACCTCCTCATCTCACTTTCTCATCTCACTTTATGAGGTCATTTTCCTCATCTCACATCTTCATCTCACTTTCACAGCTCACTTTCTCAGTTCACTTTCTCACCTCACCCACGCTGTCAGGTAACACAGGTAGGCTCTCAGGTCCACCATTATCCCACAGGTATTTGCATTATAATACGTTGCGTTAACATCAATTGCCAACCATTCGCACTTAGTGGTAACAAGGGGGAACTAGTCTTGGTAATGGACTTGTGTAATTGGTGCATAAAATCAGGAGTTGGTGTAATGGGGGTATATTCTGATTTTATATTTATTTATTTATTTATTTATTAATGTATTTATTTATTTAATCATACAGGTATCATATATCAAACAGCCCTTGGATTATATTTACTGAAAAGACATCAATGGATATATTTCATAATTCTCCCTAAACAACAAATACACACACACACACATATCTAACCTAACCTAACCTAACCCAGAAGGGACCATTACACAAGAGGTTAATAGACTACCTCCCTTAGCTCAACACGTCCACTTAACACCACCAGTTAAGGGGCAAAGTTAAGGTAGTGTGTAAATAATTCTCTATATTAACTTTCTCTTGTAATATATGTTGTTTAACTCTTGAATAGAGATTGTTAGTTGTTGTTAGTTGTTGTTAGTTGTTGCTAGTTGTTGTATTTATTTATCTATCTCTCCATCTTTGTTTGTGATTCTCTCTTTCTGTCTGTCTGTCTCGTCTGTCTGTCTGTCTGTCTGTCTCGTCTTAATCCTTTGCGTCATTGATTCTCCCCCCACTTTTTTTCTTATTTCCTTCCTCTAATTCGCTTCCCTTCCTTCTCCACTAATTGTCTCTCATTTTCTTCGTCTTTTTTTATCTCACCTTCTCTCTTCCCTCGTTTTAGTCTTTACAAATCTTCTTTTTCTCCCTTATTTTATCCCTTTCTTTTTTATCTCTTTCTCCTCTCCCACTTTCTCGTCTCTCTCCCTATCTCTTTCTTTCTCTTCCCCTCATCTTATTATCATTATTTATCATTCTTTTTTTCTTTCTCTTTCTCTTTAAATCTCTGTGTTTACAACTTTTATCTCCCTCCTCCCCTTCTTTTTCCCCTTCTTAGTGACCTCTTTGTCTTCCCTTCCCCTTCTCTCCTCCCTCCCATTCCTTCTCATCACATCTGTCTTCTTCCCTCCTTTATTCCTTTATCCCAGTCACTCTTCCTTCTCCTCAGTTCATTCTCCTCTTACTTGCTGCTGTTCTTCTAATTTCTTTTTCCTCTCACTTCAATTCTTCCTTTTCTTCGTTGTTCTATCTCCCTTTTCCTTTACACACACACACACACTCTCTCTCTCTCTCTCTCTCTCTCTCTCTCTCTCTCTCTCTTCTCCCAAGTCGTCGTACTCAATGGCCAATTTGATAATCGTACTCAAGGGGTTAAATTATCGTACTCAATGGGTTAAGTATATATGCCCAAAGGGTTAATGTATAGCACTGGTTGAGCTATAAAATATATACAGTATTATTAATTATTTTAGTTACTTACATTTTTATTTGATGAGAGTCTAATAATTATGCAAATACTAATACATAAATATTACTTTAAAAAATTATATATTGTATAGGCATCAGGAAAATGGTAAGCTACTGGAGGCTATATTGGTCTAGGGGAATTATTGGGGATAATGATAGGAATTTATCAAGCTGGAGAGGAAATATGTAGCAAAAGGACAATATTATGTCATAGGGAAATATTAACACTAGAGGATTATATTAACACTCGGGAAATATATTAACACTAAGGAATATATTATTACTAGAAGAATATTTTAATACGAGGGGAATATATTAACTAGGGAAATATTTTAACACTATTCGGATATATTGAGAATAAGTTAGTACTATGTTAGGCCCCAGGGAACTATATTAAGCTGGTGGTTAGGGCTATATTTTGTTCCGATCCATCAGTGTGGCCCCTATAATATGGAGATTCGAGATATATTGTTATACTGTCCGTCGTAAATTAAAGGGCAAGGTTGGGTAGTGTTATTGGGGGGAGAAGGTTAGGTTAGGTTAGGTTAGGTTAGGTTCGGTTAGGTTAGGTTAGGTTAGGTTAGATTAGGTTAGATTAGGTTAGGTTAGGTTAGGTTAGGTTAGGTTAGGTTAGGTTAGGTTAAGCGTTAGGTTCGGTTAGTTAGGTTAGGTTAGGTTAGGTTAGGTTAGGTTCGGTTAGGTTAGGTTAGGTTAGGTTAGATTAGGTTAGATTAGGTTAGGTTAGGTTAGGTTAGGTTAGGTTAGGTTAGGTTAGGTTAAGCTACGATGAGTGTAGTTAGGCTGGTTAGGGTAGGTTTAGTTAAGTTAAGTTAGGTTTAGTTGGGTTGGGTCTAAGTTAGGTTAGGTTAAGATGCACCTAAATATGATAGCTCAGTTTGTTTCTGTTGAAAGAGGTGTGTGTGTGTTAATAAGTTTGTGTCTCAGTTTTTGCATACCTCACTGGATGGGAATCGTTACCAGGGCGCCACAAGGACAACCATAGTTCTTCTAAGCTTTGTTTTATTTCACATAAAATCCTGTTCATTCGTCTTATTTTTAAGCAACGTGAACCTCCATTGGGGATTGCCCGTGTCAACTATGTGGTCGTACTAGCATTCTACCGACTCAAGCTTGGAAACACGAGGCTACATATATAAATGTCGATCTAAATTTGTTTACTTGTTAGCGAGGTTAAATTATCTAGGATCCAGAGTCTCTATTCTTTAACGTCATCTAAGGCGGTGTAGGGTATCCTTCACTCTGTCCCTCCCCCCCCCCACACACACGGCAAAAAGTGGCAATTTTCTCCGTGTCTCTGTCAGCTCTGCATCGTGTAGCGGGGGGGGGGGGTTGTTGATAGTGGGGTCTGGCTCATGGAGGAGGGTGAGGAAGGGTAATAGTGGGGTTAGGCTAGGCTTGGACATGACACTTCATAAATACATCCTCTTCTGTACCGTGTCCTGTTATTGCCCCAGGAAGGAGTTTAAACACCACCCCACATGAGCTTATGATGTCACGTGGTACAGGGCCTAGTAATGATTGTAAGAGGACCCCGAGATGGTTCACTGCCTCACCTGGCTTTACGACGTAACGGAGTGAGAGACTTAGCTAAGGCCGTCATCACCACCCACGACCATACTGGATCAGGTACAGTCGGTGTTTTGGTGAAGCTCTTCGGTATATCAGTCTCATATGGATACAGAGTTTTTCTACGGCTCGTCATCAGTCCACCCTGTTGTAAATGGGTACCTAAATATTCAGTTGAGGAAGTAAAATATGTCGAGTGACGTGACAGCCATCCTGATTTTATTTATTCCGAACATGACGGCTTGGGCTAACAATGTGCTGCATCCTCACTCTCCCTAACTTACGTGACCCACTTTCTCTTTAACCTGTGTCAACCTACCTGTGTTTGTGTGTCTGTCTGTCTGTCTTTAGGAATCCTCTAATAACCAGGTAGGCTCCAGTAATGCTCATTAGTATGAAAAAAATAGTGCATCGCCTCACGTCAACAAGGGTGGACGCTACAATGTGACGTGTACTGTATGTATATATATATATGTGCGTGTCACTGAGAGACCCCCTACAGTACACGCCGTATGTAATGGAAATGGGCGTGGTGTAGGGGACAAGGGTGTGTGGCATGTGGGGGAAAAAAAACGTATTAATAAGCTGGTGCCGTAACAACGAACTCGGTTATAGGTGAAGAGGAAGGAACTATTATTCTTTGTAGTGTATAAGAGTGGGTGAAAGTTCTGTTGATGGTCTTATAGGAGGACTGTCAGACGCTCTACTGACATGTGTCTTGTTTAGTCGTCTTATCGTGGTAAATGTCGTGATACACTGACTTGCTCTCACAATAAATCACAAACCGTAATTTAAAAATATATATATTTATATTTCCCAAGCAGCGACTGGAACACCTCACAGGTTAATGACTTACGGTATTAATGAAGACTGATTGTTACAAGATAGTTTAAGTTCTATATTGTTGTCTTTGTAGGGTATAGAAGGTAATTCATTTGTTCAGGTTTGTCAATATTGCTTTCTCCTTCCTTCCTTCCTTCCTTCCTTCCTTCCTTCCTTCCTTCCTTCCTTCCTTCCTTCCTTCCTTCCTTCCTTCCTTCCTTCCTTCCTTCCTTCCTTCCTTCCTTCCTTCCTTCCTTTCTTTCTTTCATCCCACCTTCCCGCTTTCTTTCCTCTTATCTCTGGTCTTATCTGGAAACATTTAAAACACGTTTAAACAATGGAAGCCCCCGGAAACCCTCCTAAACTTTCAGAGGTTGCCACAACTACACCCATTATTTTCCTTCCATGTTAAGATTCCAGCTTTTTAATATTCACAATCTTCATTTTTCCAGTATATAATCATGATCTGCTAATCTTCGTATCAAAGGATTGTCACTTCCAGTATATAATCACGATCAGGTAATCTTCGCATTAAAAGATTTGGCACGAGAGTGAATTTCTTATATTGTTGGATATAATTGTTTAATAATGTAACTATAAGAACCCTGAGTGTCTTGAGGCTACGGTAAAACTTGTTGGTATTAGCTCTCTCTGCCATCCCCTTGACTCCCTCCCTCCGTCTGTACTTCCCTCCCTCCCTCCCTCCATCATCCATCCAGCTCCTTAGTGAGAGAGAGTTGTGATCTTGGCCACCAGCATGACCTTTCACCATCGTCCTAAAGGTCACCACACACTCCGAATATTGTCGAAGTGACCGGAGGTGGGATGTCTATCAATGTACTAAAGGATCAATACTGTGAGGGGGGATAGGGGAGAGGAGGAGGGGGAGAAGTGGAGAGGGAGAATTGAGTGTAGGGGAGAGGGAAGGGGAGATGAATGGAGAGGGGATGGGTCATGATAAAGGTCATGACAGAGGCTACTTCTGTTGTATGTGTTGGGGGGGGGGGGTTGGAAGTATTAAATAAGAGGGCTTCTCGGGAAAATGTAAACACACCGCCTAAACGATTGTCGTGTAGATGGCGTGAATTCTTACATTACGACAGCAACATTTTTCCTCACTGGGGAGAACTCACACACCGACAAATGAGGACAATATTTCACTGTTGTAGTACAGGAATTCACGTGATCTGCGGAATAACCTTTAAGGCAGTTTATAACCTATACCTAACCTAACCTAGCCTGACATAAAATACTATAACCTAACCTAACCTGTCTCTATATATTGTATTCTATAGCCCGTCTTAGCCACTCGTAATGACCCCAATAAATGATAAACAAATAAACAAATAAATAAATAAATAAATCGGTCATCCTTAACGCAAAAATGTTTCTCATATTAATGGGTAATACATGTGACGTCATCAATCAGCTGAGCACAAAGGGTGACGTCATCGGCCTCATCCAAGCAAGCTCCTCCACAACTCACAGGATTTGCAATATTAAGGATGGATAAAGGGGGGAAGGGGTGGGGGCAGGGGAGGTATTTGGTGGGGGGGGTGGAGGGGGGGATGAGGATGGATGGGGAGTCTGTAGACGGGAGAAGGAAGTAGGAGGAAAGTACTTGAAGGAGATACGTAGAGAGGACACAAATAAAAAGAGATAATGAATACCTAAAACAAAATAAGAATAATTGAAAAAAATAAACCTTGAAAGGAAGGAAGGAAGGAAGGAAGGAAGGATAAGAAAACAGAAACAAATATATTGAAAGGAATGTAAATTAATGAAAATCTCATACACAGAACAGAGAGAAATTGATTCTTTTAATTATTCAATCTCATACAAGACTTGATTCGCAATCTTGTGAATTACTCAGTTGCTGTACTCATGCAGAAGTTCATCTCTGTGTAACTCGAAAGTACCGTTCGATATTTTTGGCAAATTAAAGTTAATTGCTGTTACTGTGGTTGTAGTTGTTGTTGTTGTTGTTTGTTTTATCCGAAAGCTTGAACTACCAGGGTTATTAAGCACCGTTCACTAGGTCTTAGTTTTAGGTCCTTCAACTGCCAACTGCCATATACTATTTTTATCAACAAACATCAATTGCAAACGAAATGAAATATCCATCAACTACATAACTTTGCACTGGTTCTTTCGTCACATTTACCAAAACACCGACAAAATCCAATTTTCTCTCTGTTCATTAAAAAAATCCTCTTCCTAAACGTCACAGATACCATTTACTAACCTAAATTATCTATAATCTAACTTAAACTACTATGATGAATTATTGTTTATTACTAAAGAACTCTACACAAATATTATTGACTACGGCGAGAATTTGGTCATGTAATTACTATTTTACCACGTGAAATATAGCAACGTAAGCTGTCATATCTTTAAGCCAAGGGTTCAGAGTTTCGGGGGGTCCGTTTCATCCTACTTTGGGTTCACTACTCGTAATTACACATAGAGGTTTGGAGGGGGGGGTAGATTTTTTTTCTGACTTTTTTTTTCTTACCCAGGTACAACTCAGATCCGCTTTTAACCTTAATTAGATTGAATTTCTTTTGAAGATTAAAAATATATGAGGAAAAGTTTTTATATATGATTTAGTAAGTTTATGTGGTTGTAACAGTCTGGTGTGTTTTTTTTGCTATTGTTATTGTTTTGTGTTTGTTTTGTCTATTGTTGAATGAGCGCTAATTAGTCGTTTAGATATTCAAGTATAAGAACACAGATAAATGGCAGTGAAGAAATAAGCAAAGCATTGAACAGCTACTTCTTATCAGTTTTCACAGAAGAAATTTGCGATGAAATTCCAGAGGTGGAACTGATATTTAAGGGAAAGGAAGAAGAGAAATTAAAGAATATCACTATCAGAAAAGAGGATGTTCTTAAGAAGATAAATAAACTAAAGAAAATAAAATCCCCAGGGCCGGATGAAATTTTCCCTCGAGTCTTGAAAGAGTGTAGGGAACAGATTAGCGGACCCCTCGTAAACTTATTTACAAAATCATTAGACACCGGAGTTGTGCCAGACTTGTGGAAACAGGCAAATGTAGTACCCATATTCACAAAGGGAGACAGAGCATCAGCGTCAAATTACCGGCCGATCAGTTTGACGTCAGTAGTGGGGAAATTTCTTGAATCAATTATAGCAGATAACATCCGATCGCATCTAGAAAAAAGCAAATTAATCTACGACATGGGTTTACAAAGGGAAAATCTTGTCTAACAAATCTGCTAACGTTTTTTTAGGAAAGTCTTCAAGGTAGAAGATAATGACGAAAATTACGATGTTATTTACTTAGACTTTAGCAAAGCATTTGACAGAGTACCGCATCAGAGGCTTCTGAGAAAAATTAAGGCTCATGGTATCGAGGGGAAAGTTTTAAATTGGATAAAATCATGGCTCACCGATAGAACGCAGAGGGTCAGCGTAGATGGTGTTAAATCTGAGTGGGGCCGTGTAACCAGTGGGATTCCCCAGGGGTTAGTACTAGGCCCACTCTTGTTCATAATCTACATAAACGATCTAGATACTGGGATCAGCAGTGACATAAGCAAGTTTGCGGATGACACCAAAATAGGGCGGCAAATTAATTCAGGACAGGGTGCAAATGCATTACAGGAGGATGTAAATAAACTACAGGTGTGGTCTGAAAAATGGCAAATGAAATTCAACACCAGCAAGTGCAGCGTACTTAACATTGGAAGAACAAATACTTATAATGTATACAGCCTTAACAACATCAACCTAGTGAAGTCGACTTGTGAAACAGACCTAGGGGTACTTGTAAGCCCGGACCTACGGCCTAGAAAACAGTGCGTTAATGTTCGAAATAAGGCAAACAGAGTATTGGGTTTTATATCTAGAAGTGTAAGTAACAAGAGTGCAGAGGTCTTATTGCAACTATATCTTGCGCTAGTCAGGCCACACCTCAATTATGCGGTTCAGTTCTGGTGCCCCTATTATAGAATGGATATAAATTCACTAGAGTCGGTGCAGCGAAGAATGACAAAAATGATTCCGGGACTTAGAAACCTTCCATATGAGGATAGGCTAAAGAAACTTAACTTGCATTCCCTAGATAGACGAAGAGTGCGGGGAGATATGATAGAAGTATTTAAGTGGGTGAAAGGAATCAATAAAGGGGATATAGATAAAGTTCTTATAATATCCGAGCAGGATAGGACTCGGAGCAACGGATTCAAGTTGGATAAGTTTAGGTTTAGGAGGGAGATAGGAAGAAACTGGTTCACAAATAGGGTGGTGGACGAGTGGAACAAGCTTAGCAACTTTGTAGTAAGTGCTGGAACTCTGGAAAGTTTCAAAAGGAGGCTGGGTAGATTCATGGATGATAGAGAGTGGTAGTAACTCTCGACAGGAGCTGCCATGCATAGGCCAACCGGCCTATTGCAGACTCCTTATTTTCTTATGTTCTTAAGCTCTTACGCTCTGAAGGATACGGTACGGAGCGTCCTTATTATTTTGTATGGTCCGTAGGATCAGAGTCCTTATGTACTCGTCTAAAGAATTTGGTTTTTATATGGTTTATGTTGTATTAATAAACTCCTTAGGTTTATTAACAGTACAAGGAAAGGATTTTAAAAATATTTGTTTGTATGAGAGAGAAATACATTAGGTTAGGCCAGGTTAGGTTAGTTTATCTTAGATTAGATTAAATTAGATGGGTTAACAACCGGGTGTTTACGCTAGGGTGCGTAATCTTCAGGTTATCATTTTGAGCTATAAACCTCCACCTATATATGGCAACACAGGCACTTATGGTTCGTCGTCAACTAGGTCGACTATTGTCATGTTTCGCCAAGTGCGTCACCATTGATATTCCATGCATGTGCAAAATATTGGCCCCACTTCGCCTCCACACCATTTCCCTATTGCAAAAATTTTCGAAGGTCTAAACTCGCTCAAATAAAATGTCAGAATATTTATTTTTTTTTTTCAACGTGATTTTCGGTATTTTATGGACATTAGGTTAGGTTAGGTTAATTCAGGTTAGGTTAAGTTAGTTCAGATTAGGTCAGGGTTGGTTAGATTATGTTAGGTACAGTCTAGATTAAGTTACATTAGGTTTAGTCTGATTAGATTAGCTTAGGTTTGATTAGCTCAGGTGAGGTTAGGTTAAGTTAGGTTTAGCATTAGGGTGTTCAATCATGAGGAAATATAACTACCGCTGCCTAATATTCATATCACCTGAAGAAACATAAATTCTCTTATTTATTTCCTGATTAAATTCCTATCTCCTCTTTAACCCGAAGGTGAACAGACAAAGCCATTAGTTTCTGGTCATTTTCTCTGGTTGTGCTAATTAGATTTTCTCGTGGTCGTAAGTCTAAACAACAAAACACCTCCTTTCTTGTATAGTCTCCCCGCCATCAGACGAATGACGATCAAGCGTGCGACAGTTCCCATTCTATCCTTCCTTTTATTATTTACTCTCGATTTATCTTTCATGGAGTGATGTGAATGACGTATTTTTGGTCATATTTCCGTATTTATTTAGTATTTTTGTCCAATTAGAGGTCATTAAGGTGATGTGTGTGTGTGTGTGTGTGTGTGTGTGTGTGTGGCACTGATGAAAATGAGGCACTGGCACGATGGGGTTAAAAATCATAGTTATTATTTATCGTAACCTTGTTGTTCATTTATCTCTGGTGTGGCAAATTGATATCACGCATGTCTTTGTTGTCACTATTTCCAGGTAAAGTCATTTCCATCACCTGAGAACTAAGACCCTGAAGTGATTGAGATGATTGTGTGCTAACTGACCTAACCTGACCTGACCTGACCTTACCTGAACCTAAACTGGCCCGACGTGACCTAACCTAACCTGATACTGTGACACTCGACAGATGAGAGAGAACTAGACACTAACACTCACAAATATTACTCATAAAATAGACTCAAAAAAGACCAAATTGCTTGCTGACTTAATGATGATAATTCGAATCATTATTGAATTACCTGCCGGAAGAAAAAATATGTGGTGAGAAATTATATCAAAAAAGACTTTCATAACAATACTGTGTGGGATCATGAAGACAAACTATGATAAGAATTTATTTAACTCTTTTGTATATTCAGTATTTGTTACTGTTTGTAGCTGTTTAGGGTTCATTGTAGCTCCTTCAAAATGTATAGAGCTCTTTTAAATTCTGTACGACTCTAAAAAGTTCTTTACATCTCTTTATAAAATTCTATACGACCCCTTGAAACTTTTTTAAAGGTCTATGAAGTTTTTCACTAACTCTTTTAAAACTTTTTGAGCTCTTAAAAATATAGAGACAATTTTAAAACTCTTTACAGTTCTCTATAACTCTTTAATGCCTGTTTATAACGCATTAGAACACTTAAAATATCTATATTACTCAGTATGACTCTTCACAACTCTCCATTACTCTTTAGTGCGACACCAATACATTTCCCTCGTCGTGTGTGTGTGTGTGTATGAAGTAGTATGCTATTACATATCACGTCTATGAAGCTGGATGGCCACTACAGTAGTATAGGTCGTTCAGTGTTTTAGTATGTCTGTGTATATCGTTGTATGATGTTATGCTTCCTACACACGCAGGTAACTGTCAGTGTTGTAGGCCTGTGTGTGTATGGCTGAGGGGGTGACAGTGTTAGTAATGTTGATATACTACTATTGGCCCATACTGGGCAGTCCCGTTTACACCCAATCCCTATTGCTCATATAAGCATCCAACCTATATTTGAAGCTATTCAGCGTATTCGAGTTAATGATGATATTTGGTAACTTGTTTCATTCATCCACTACTCTGTTTCCAAACCGGTGTTTACCTATTTCACGCCTAAATCTAAATTTGTCTAATTTAAAACCATTGTTACGAGTTTGCTCCTGGTTGGATAGTTTGAGTACCTTTGTAATGTCCCCTTTGTTTAGCCCTGACTTCCACTTATACACCTCTATCAGGTCACCCCTCGCTCTACGTCTCTCGAGGGAGTGCAAATTAAGATGCTTTAACCTGTCTCTATACTCAAGATTCCTAATGCCCGGGATTAGTCTTGTCATTCTCCTCTGAATTCTTTCCAAGGATTCTACTACTAATACTACTACTACTACTACTACTACTAATAATAATAATAATAATTTTTGTATTCAGAAGACTATGTGTGTGTGTGTGTGTGTGTGTGTGTGTGTGTGTGTGTGTGTGTGTGTGTGTGTGTGTGTGTGTGTGTGTGTGTGTGTGTGTGTGTGTGTGTGTGTGTGTGTGTGTGTGTGTGTGTGTGTTGTATCTACTCTTCCACTCACCAAGACGTTATGTAAGGTCCTCAAAAACTCGACCCATTCACCTCTCAGACCTCTAAGGCAAGAGGAACGAGTCTATGCATTTAACCCCCTTAGAAACCAATGCTCTCTTACCACTAATAACTAATACCTTCCGGTCCAAATACAAAATACGGTGCTTTTAAGTCACCAAACACAGCTCTTTTGTCTACTACCAGCTTTACAGGGTTTTTTTTATGAGACGTTTACCACAATACCTTCCCATTACGGGCTTGAAAAACTGTCCATTTAGTTTGGGTGAAATGAGCCCCATCGCCTCTCTTCTCAACTGTTGTGCTGGAAGACTTAGGAGGAACCCGTAGTGGTGGTGTTAGGAGTATAACAGAGAAGATGTTTACGTTTGCACCATAAAATCCTCTGTGTCTTTGTTGATAGTAACTTGGTGTACCTTCGTCTGGCGTTGATTCTAACACACACACACAAACACACACACACACA
>NW_024739542.1:5009761-5032261 GCF_018991925.1 Homarus americanus | reverse complement strand
ACGAAGACAGAGATAGAGACAAAAGAGAAGAAAGGAGAGGAATAATAAGGAAAATAAAAGACATATATACCGTAAATCAAGAGTTTCTTCACATTGCTTCGTAATCACAAGAATCCAGAGATTTGAAAATACAGTCCACTTTTGTTTAGAACATTTTATCTTGTCTGTACAAATTATGAAAAGGGATAAGAGCAACACTAACTTAAACTAAACAAAACTTAAGTTAATTTACCTGTATATCATATTAACTACGATAATTACAGGTATATCAATTAAGACATTATCTCTATGTATTAAATCTTATTACGTTTCTGGTTACTTAATTAAGGAAACTCAAAATTAAGAGTCATTAGAGTTTAAGAGTAAAAACAAAGACTAAATTAACACATACATGTAAATGTAAAATCCAAGGAATAGGAATTATTTCTTATTTTTCTTTTATCACCTTTTCTTTCTTTCTCTTTTCATTTCCGTGTTTTTTATTTTATTTTTTTCATTTTATTTTGTTTCGTCTTTGTCTCTTCATTTTTTATAGTTGACCTTTTTTATATAATTTTTTTAATATTTTTATTTTTTTTTCCTTTCTTCGTTTTTTCATCTTTGTTTTTCTTTCGTTCATGTTTGTATTTTTGTCTCGTGTTTACTTTCCTTTTTAATATCTCTTTTGCGTTTTGTTACGGTGGGAGTGAACGCCAGGGTAAGATAAATGAACGTTAAAAGAGATTAAAAGTATTTGTAAGACTAAAGTGAGCGCCAGGAAACTCTAAAGTGAGAGAGAGAGAGAGAGAGAGAGAGAGAGAGAGAGAGAGAGAGAGACCATATGACGTTCACTCACAGCAAAAGATCATTTAAATGTCTTGTGTGAATAACTCAGCATTCACCCACACCGCCCACCCCCCCATAACCTAACCTAACCAAACTACCCTCCCATATTTACGCTGAAACGATTTATCTTCAGAGACAAAAACAACAACATAAAGTTATCCTGAAAGTTTTTTTTTTTTGCTTGTTAAAAATTCAGGTCGTGAGAATGATTGGAAATTCTCTTCTCGTCATTCCTTATACACCTGTGGGAGGTATGTGTGGTATTTAATTGTCAAGGAATGTAAGCACCTTCACCACTTGTTGGGCATACCTTCATCTTCTTCGTCGTCTTCTTTGTCTTCTTCGTCTTCTTCGTCTCCTCTTCTTCCTTCTTCGTCTTCAGTCAGACCCCTCCCAAGAACTTCTCTATGGCGTTCCTTCTGGCTTCTCCTTACCACCCAATACTTTAATCTTCAGTCAGTCAGTCAGTCAGTCAGTCGATTACTGCTGTTACTATTAATATTTCTACACCACTAATTAGTTACTACTACTACTACTAAAATAAATAATATTCTACTCCTATTCATATGAAGTACTGTATAATGATAAATTAAAAATAAACTAAAGATAAAAATAAACACTTCAAATAAAAATAATTTATGTATAGATAAAAATAAATTAACACAGGAAGCGAGAGATGAAAATAAATAATGAATAAATTATTTCAAGTGAAAAATATTAAGACTTGCTAATTATTTACTTAGAATAATTCGTGTATATTATCCCTCTCACGCTAAAGACATCCATCAGTAAGGTCAGACCAGGTGATGTATTCAACCATTGCACAAAACATTTTAATTATGATACTGGACCCAAAAAGATGATGTTTGCTTATTATATTATCTTCACATACGTATTGGTAACGTGTCTGAGGTGAACTAACAATGGGTTATGTTAGGTAGTGGAGCTTTGATCATCGATTGACTTAAACAGGTGATAGAAAATCAATAGTGGATGTGTGTGTGTATGTCCCTCCTCCTCCTCCTCCCTCCCATCCATTTCCTCGTCCTCTCCTCCTCTCTCCCACTGCCTACTCTCTTCCCTCCCCACCACCCCTTCCTCCTTCCACTCCCACCCCACACCCTCCCTCTCTCAAAAGACCACTGACACAGCTGATGTCAGTTTGTTGTCAATCTCACAAAACTCAACCTTTTATTACCAACTACATCTTTTATTACACCTTTGTTATCCTTTTATGTCCCTCAGGCTGTTTGGTGAATAGTTCTACCTGTGTGTGTGTGTGTGTGTGTGTGTGTGTGTGTGTGTGGCACCAGGAGAGAGAGAGAGAGAGAGAGAGAGAGAGAGAGAGAGAGAGAGAGAGAGAGAGAGAGAGAGAGAGATGATCTTATACTTGTTTAGATCAAATTAAATCCTCTTATACCTGAACAAGTTTTCTTTTAACCTACTCCTAGTTAAACTAAGGCTTTTAAATACCGTTCACTAGGTCTTAGTCTTAGGTTAGGTTAGGTTAGGTTAGGTTAGGTTAGGTTAGGTTAGGTTAGGTTAGGTTAGGTTAGGTTAGGTTAGTTAAATAAACTGTGGTGTCTAATCTTCAAGTAACCCAAAGATATAGATTAAAACTCCAATTATTAAACACAAGTTATTACCTGAAGCTGAAAACCATCCTTAACATGGACTGAAGGTGACAAGTAATTATAACCGAGGAAATTAATTGTCTTGGTGATGTACCGGGCAAGATATTATGTGCTGTACTGGGCAAGATATTGTCTTAAATATGGCTGTAATGCAAGATATTATGTGCTGTACCGCAAGATATTATGTGCTGTACCGGGCAAGATATTATGCTGTACCGGGCAAGTATTATGGTTGCTGTACCGGGAAGATATTATGTGCTGTACCGGCAAGATATTATGTGCTGTACCGGCAAGATATTCGTGCGACGACCGCAAGATATTGTGCTGTACCGGCAAGATATTATGCTGTACCGGGCAAGATATTATGTTGTACCGGCAAGGTATTATGTGCTGTACCGGCAAGATATTATGCTGTACCGCGAAAGTGGCTGTACCGTATTATGTGCTGTAACGGGCAAGATATTATGTGCTGTACTGGGCAAGAATATTAGTGTGCTGTACCGGGCAAGATATTATGGCTGTACCGGGCAAGTATTGTGTACCGGGCAAGATATTATGTGCTGTACCGGGCAAGATATTATGTGCTGTACGGAAACGCACGGCAAGATTCCACACCGGCAAGATATTCTACCAAGGTACGGCAGATATTAGCTGTACCGGCAAGATATTATGTGCTGTACATTGGGCAAGATATTATGTGCTGTACCGGCAAGAAATAAGTGTACCAAGATATTATGTGCGTACAAGATATTATGTAAAAGATATTCCACCGAAGATATTATGTGTACCGGCAAGATATTATTCTATTATGTGCTGTACCGGCAAGATATTATGTGCAAAGGGTATTTACCGCGTATTATTGTACCGCAGATATTCAAAGATATTATGTCTGCACGGGCAAATTAGGCTGTACCGGGAAAGAATATATTGTGCTGTACCGAAGATATTAGTGTACCGGCAAGATATTATGCTGTACTGGCAAGATATAGACGGCAAGATATTATGTGCAAGATATTATGTGCTGTACCGGGCAAGATATTATGTGCTGTACCGAAGATATTATGTGCTGTACCGGGCAAGATATTATGTGCTGTACTGGGCAAGATATTATGTGCTGTACCGGGCAAGATATTATGTGCTGTACCGGGCAAGATATTATTTGCTGTACCGGCAAGATATTATGTGCTGTACCGGGCAAGATATATGTGCTGTACCGGGCAAGATATTATTTGCTGTACTGGGCAAGATATTATGTGCTGTACCGGGCAAGATATTATGTGCTGTACCGCAAGATATTATGGCTGTACTGGGCAAATATTATGTGCTGTACCGGGCAAGATATTATGTGCTGTACCGGGCAAGATATTATTTGCTACCGCAAGATATTATTTTGCACCGCAAGATATTATGTGCTGTACCGGCAAGATATTGTGCTGTACCGGGCAAGATATTATGTGCTGTACTGGCAAGATATTATTGCTGTACTGCAAGATATTATGTGCTGTACAAGATATTATTTGCTGTACCGGGCAAGATATTATTTGCTGTACCGGGCAAGATATTATGTTGTACTGGCAAGATATATGGTATGCTGACCGCAAGATATATTTGCTGTACTGCAATATTATGTGCTTTACCGGGCAAGATATTATGTGCTGTACTGGGCAAGATATTATGTGCTGTACCGCAAGATATTATGTGCTGTACCGCAAGATATTATGTGCTGTACCGAAGATATTGCTGTACCAAGGTATTGTGCTGTACCGCAAGATATTGTGCTGTACTGGGCAAGATATTATGTGCTGTACCGGCAAGATATTATGTGCTGTACCGGCAAGATATTATGTGCTGTACTGGGCAAGATATTATGTGCTGTACAGGCAAGATATGTGCTGTACCGGCAAGATATTATGTGCTGTACCGGGCAAGATATTGGTGCTGTACCGCAAGATATTGTGCTGTACCGGGCAAGGTATTATGTGCTGTACCGGGCAGTATTATGTGCTGTACCCGGCAAGATATTATGTGCTGTACCGGCAAGATATTATGCTGTACTGGGCAAGGTATTATGTGCTGTACCGGGCAAGATATTATGTGCTGTACCGGCAAGATATTATGTGCTGTACTGGCAAGATATATGTGCTGTACCGGGCAAGATATTATGTGCTGTACCGCAAGTATTATGTGCTGTACCCGGCAAGATATTATTGCTGTACCGGGCAAGATATTGTGCTGTACTGGCAAGATATTTGTGCTGTACTGGCAAGATATTATGTGCTGTACTGCAAGATATTAAGGCTGTACCGGGCAGATATTATGTGCTGTACCGGGCAAGGTATTATGTGCTGTACCGGCAAGATATTATGCTGTACCGGGCAAGATATTATGTGCTGTACCGGCAAGATTATGTGCTGTACCGGGCAAGATATTATGTGCTGTACCGGGCAAGATATTGGTGCTATACTGGGCAAGATATTATGTGCTGTACCGCAAGGTATTATTGCGTACCGCAAGATATTATGTGCTGTACCGCAAGATATTATGTGCTGTACTGGCAAGATATTATGTGCTGTACCGGGCAAGATATTGCGTGCTGTACTGGCAAGATATTATGTGCTGTACTGGGCAAGATATTATGCTGTACTGGGCAAGATAATGTGCTGTACTGGGCAAGATATTATGTGCTGTACTGCAAGATATTATGTGCTGTACTGCACATAGGTGCTGTACCGGGCAAGATATTATGTGCTGTACTGGGCAAGATAACATGTGCTGTACTGGGCAAGATATTATGCTGAAACTGGGCAAGATACCACGTGCTGTACTGGGCAAGATACCACGTGCTGTACTGGGCAAGATAACATGTGGCTCTTATAGGAACCCAAGATGACAGAGACATAGTATAACATGTACATAAGATAACCGTCTATGGGTCAAGAGATAGCAGGTATTTAAGATAATAGGCTCGAGGGTAAGACAGTATATTAACACAAGATAACACACCTCAAGACCCAAGATAACATGATAACATACGCCAGGAGACGATATAACATACAAAATAAAGTACACTAAAAAATTACTTCAAAATAACTTTCTTTGGCTACTACTACTACTACTACTACTACTACTACTACTACTACTACTACTACTACTACTACTACTACTACTACTACTACTACTACTACTACTACTACTACTATTAATAATAATAATAATAATAATAATAATAATAATAATAATAATAGAGTTTAATCAGCGACAAAAATAACTCATCCTTGACATTTACGCTCAAGGTTGACCTCCATCCTCTATTGTGACCTTTTTAGACCTTGAGGTAAATTGAAAGTCTTTGGCAATATAGTAAGTAAAATTATTTAATCTGAAAAAAAAATTGGATTCACCTGAAGATAAAATACCTCTTTTTATTTGCTCCAATGCTCACTTAAGGTAACCTAACCTAACCTAACCTAACCTAACCTAACCAAAGGGGACAGCGTGGCCGAGACTCTATCGCTTTCTCATTGATCAGACTCGGGACTCGAACTAGTAACTGTCAATTTAGGAAGGACGTCAATGTGTGTGTCTGTCTATCTGTTTCTGTCATTGTCTATCTGTCTGACTATCTATTTGTCTGTCTGTCGATCTGTTTCTCTGTCTTTAATTGTCTATGTTTGCCTAACATTTTTTGTATTAGTCTGTTTGTCTAACTGTTTCTGTCTTTGCTGTCTGTCTATCTGTCTGTGTCTTTATTTTAGTGTCTTTGTCTCTGTCTGTCTGCCTCGATCTCTCTTTCACCTCTCTCTCTCTCTCTCTCTCTCTCTCTCTCTATATATATATATATATATATATATATATATATATATATATATATATATATATATATATATATATATATATATATATATATATGTCTACCTATCTCTTTGTCTCTTTCTTTCACTTTTCTCCACATATTCTCTCGCTCTCTCTCTCACTGATTATCTCCCAGACTCAGGAGAGATAGACCTCAAAAGGTATCAGCACTCATCAGTCTGTCTCCTATACCAACACTTCTTACAGAACTTCCCGTGAGGCACAAGTTTGTTTTCGTTTCCTCAAGAGAAAACTTTTAAATCTTGGAGGAAACAACACCGTCAAATTCCACCATTTCTTCAATAATATTCCAGTTGTAACGCGCTATAGGACTCAAATTCTTAAAAAAAAAAAAATATTGCTACTTGTATGATATGTGACACCAGGCCCACGTGACTGACTCGTAAATACACACTATTAAAGAGGACCGCCCCCCTCCCTTCATCTTTTTTATCCCCTATTATATCACAAAGAAGAAAAAAAAACTAACATTAAAGGACCAGAAACCTAACCTAACCAAACATAACCTAAAAATCCTCATTGTTACAGAAATCTTTTGAGCCTACGTCTAGACCTTCTCAGAATCTCTCTTGATTTATAAACTTTTTCTCTCCCAATTGCTTCAACACCAAGAGCATTTTTTCACCTCCCGGATGTCCATTCATTAGGTCCACTGCCGCTGGAAAAAAAAAATTAAAAATTCTTGAAGACGAGGAGATGGTGAGGGTGTTTGTTCTGGCCAGGATGTTAGTGAAGGAAAAACATCTTATACTTTGTAAAGGGTTTGTGTGTGTATGTGTCTTTCTCTCTCCCCACAACGAACAATAAACCCACATCATCACAAAAGTCTTAAGGTTCGCCACCTCCTCCTCCTCCTCTACCACAGGTGTTGTTGTTACCTGAGCTCGGTTGTCTCCTCCTCTACTTGTCTCCTCCTTCTACTATGCGAGAACCACCCTTCCATCCCCACTAGCAACCAGGAACTCGTTATATGCGAGAGAATTCACTATTATGCGGTTCTGTTTTCTCTCGAACCCTGAGGTAGCACACGTGTTGGTTATTGACATCAAAATACATATATCTAAGTACGTCTGGTTCGTACAGGTGTTCAAAGGTAAGTAATTAATTTGAAGTAACTTTTATGTAATGTCTCTTGTTAGTTTTTTCTCTCTCTCTTTTTTTTGTCTATTTGAAAGAGATGTTTAGTTACATTCGTAAAAAAAGCTGAACTCAGGGAGGCATGTTCGTCATTTTTTCATCCTCTCTCTCTCTCTCTCTCTCTCTCTCTCTCTCTCTCTCTCTCTTTGTCTCTCTTTCTGTCACTTTTTTCTTTGTGTGTGTGTGTGTGTGTTTCTGTTTCTTTCTCTTGTTCTCTTTGTGTATGTTTCTCCCTCTGTCTTTCTGTTCTTCTTTTTCTCTATTATTCTCTCTGAGTGGCTTTCTGTCTCCTTGTCTGTCTAATGATCCTTTCTGTCTATCATCTCCTACATATTCCTGTAGACGTATATTTAACGCGGGTTTAAAAGACTATTTTAGGGGTTTAACTTTTTATCAATATTTATTTTTGTCGAGGAAAATAAATAAAATACGAATAAAATAAAATAAAATAAAATAAAATAAAATAAATAAAATAAATATGAAATAAAATAAAGGGAATAAAAAAAAGATTAATTGACGGTATTGGAAAGAAAACAGATAAGACTAAATAATAAAACAATGGAAGCAAGGAAAAAAAGAGAAATAATTTTGTCGAAGAAGAAGAAGAATAGAAGAAGAAAACCCTGAAAAATATTAGAAAGTTTGTGAAAGAGAAGAAATTTTCCTCCCCCAGCTGTTGAAGAAATTGAAAGAAATTCGAAGGAAAGTGAAAATGTAACAAAGCGGGGAAAATAGAGTTAGTCTCTCAAATAGGAATTATTTAGAGAGAGCAAATACAACGACATTGGGAGAGACGTAGAGAGATAGAGATAATGGGAGAGACCTAAGAGAGATAGAGAGATATTGAGATAGACGTGAGATAGAGAGATATTGAGATAGACGTGAGATAGAGAGATATTGAGATAGACGTGAGATAGAGAGATATTGAGATAGACGTGAGATAGAGAGATATTGAGATAGACGTGAGATAGAGAGATATTGAGATAGACGTGAGATAGAGAGATATTGAGATAGACGTGAGATAGAGAGATATTGAGATAGACGTGAGATAGAGATATATTTCAAACAATGAGAACAAGAATATATCAATGAGATAATATTCTTTGAGACGAAACAAACGGAGAATACAGACAGTAATATTCAGTTATACTCCACATTAAATATAGGTTAACACAGGTAGGGAAACAGCAGGTAATATGATTTAGTCTTACCTTAATTAATATTCCAGGTATTTGAACAGGTAAGATCATGAAACATCGAGTACAAGTTTTTGGTTTGTGTGTTAAATTGCTCTTAAAATCTCTATCTATCTAGCTATCTGTCTATCTGTCTGCCTGTCTGTCTATCTGTCTGCCTGTCTGTCTATCTGTCTATCTGTCTGTCTGTCGCTTAGGTCAATGATACCACTCATCTTTTTATACACTATACATTTAGTAACAAGAATCCAATGAACTGACATTAGCCACCGAATACAAGTTAACTGACACAAGCTACCCGACACGCTCCACCCGACACGCTCCGCCCGACACGCTCCACTCGACACGCTCCACTTGTGCCCAATCTACCACGCGATCCTCCATGTCAAAAACTAGAGTAAAAAAAAAAAAAAAAAAGAAACACGACAGGAGCGAATAGTGAATGGTGTGAGTTATTGAATGTACTGAATCCTATAAAGTTTGTTAGAGGTGTTTTATGGGTCGTTAGTATCGGGGAATGTGCTGCTGTTATAAAATATGATTGTACTTGACTAGTTTGGGTCTTGGTGGGTGTATATTACAGTGGCTTATTACACTAGTTATCAATATTTTTTATGAGGTGTAACTCTATTGAAATGCTGTAAGGCGGTGTATATACAGGGCGTCCATAAATCATTACCCTAAAAACAGTTTGCTCTCGTGTTTTAATCAGGGTAATCATTTATGGACACACTGTATTAGTATAGTATATAAGTATGAATGTAAATATGTAGGTAGAGTAGATAAGTATGGATTAATATATGTAAGTATTGAAGTTTAATATATACATTGTTTATATACCGTGAGAGTGTTTTAAAGGGAGAATTACAGCTTTTACCGTTCAAGATTGTTTTCGAAAAATAGCCAAATTGTTTAGTTTTCGTTAGAGGGCAAAATTGTTCTTAGGTGTGTTATTCTGATTAAGACCAGATGATTTTATTCAGGTGACAGAACGCCCTGACCTCTAAATGTCTAAAAGAGTTCAAATTTAAATTCACAAGGTTTAAAAATGTTTGATTCGTATTCAAGAGGTTGAAAGTTTGTCTCATATATAAAGGTTTACAATTGATTCAGTGACAAGAAGTTTAGAAAGTTTGATTCATATATAAATGTGTATAACTATGATTCAGTGATAACATGTTTATAAAGTTTGATTCAAATTAAAAAAAGGTCAAAGTTTTATTTAACCCAAAGTAACTTAACTGCACACGTACACAATAAAGAACAAATCAGGTTAAACTCCAGAGAAAAAAAAAATTGTTTGATACACTACATGTTGGTTTGGATGCGTCTTTAAATAAAAATAAAAGTTCAAAAGTTTGGTTCGTAAAACACAAAGTATAATCAAGTTTGTTCAAGAGTTTATTGTATGCAGGACCTGGTGAAAATGTGTGTGTGTGTGTGTGTGTGTGTGTGTGTGTGTGTGTGTGTGTGTGTGTGTGTGTGTGTGTGTGTGTGTGTGTGTGAGACCCAGATACCTCATGTATTATCAGAATCTCTCCTCGACGTCTGGGAACAATCCCTCCTCCCAGCTACTCCCTCCCTGCTGTCTCTTCTGACTGTTCCCCTGCCTTGGCTGACCCCACCACCCAACACCCACCCCACCTCAGCTGCACCCAACACCCAACCCACCTCAGTTGCACCAACACCACCCCATCTCAGGGCACCCAACACCCACCCCATCTCAGCTGCACCCAACACCACCCCAAGCTGCACCCAACACCCACCCCATCTCACACCCAACACCCACCCCACCAGTTGCCCAACACCCCCATCTCAGCGTTTCTCAGACCTCAGCAGTATGTGTGTGGAATGTACTGATAGCAGGAATTTTAAATTGGCCCACCCCCACCCCCTCAAAAAAAAATAATTCTTTGATCGTTAAAAAAATATCGACATCTATTAAATATTAAAATTAAAATTTCCCTTTAAATTAATCATATAATATATTCTTAAAAAAATTATATTAGGATAATAAAATTAATTTTTTTTAACCATTATGTTTTACCACAGAGAGAAGGCGATTTTTTCTATTTTTTCGCTTTCGTGTTGTTGAATTTCCCTAATATTTTCCAAGTAATGTTTATTTGATCTTCCCCACAAAAATATTGATATAAGTAAAAAAAAAAAAAAGATAAATCAATCCCCTTTGAGATTAGGTGTATCTAATATCCATTTATATTACCTATTGGAATATCGGAATTAAGTTTTCTTCAGCGGGTAACGTGACACTGAAGAAGTATTGACACCGACAACAACGAAGAACTCCTGAGAAAATCATTAACATGGATTTTTTTTGGGTGGGGGGGGGGGAGATAATGACACTACTCGGGGTGGTTCGGTTGGCTTTGGTTAGGTTAGATTGGCCTTGGTTAGGTTAGGTTAGGTTATGCTATTGTTTGGTTAGGTTAGGTTAGATTTGCATTAGGTTAGGTTATTGTTTGGTTAGGTTAGGCTAGGTTAGCTTAGATTAGGTTAAACTGCAGATGAACAAAGAAAAAATACTTTTGTTCCGTAAGCATTTGTTCAGGTATGGCAGAAGCTGTGGCAATATCCCTCCAGCGTGACGTAAAACTAAATTTACATGACATTAGGACCAGTGAGCCTGAAACATAGCCCTGAGGGGCCAGAGGAGGGCAACAAGCACCACGTTATACTCAATACTAATGGAATTCTTACTCCTTGGAATTTCTCTGGAGGAAATACCATATTTTTTTCCACCCCAGAACATTTGAAAGTTTAATAACAAGAATTTTTCCGGACAATTGTCTTTCAAGATACGGAGGAGAAATGGCTTGTTTTTCTTTAATCTAGTTTTGTATATGATTTAGTTCTTCTTTTTTATTTAAATACAGTGAATGTGGTTTTCTCTTTTTATTGTTTTTGGAGAACTTGTTTCCTAATCCAAAGTAGTTTTTAATTTATTTTATTTATTTATTAATTTTTATATTTGTTTTATTATTTTTTTTTGTTTTTTACTGTTTTTATTTCTCTTAAATACAGTTTAAGATGTACAGTAATTGGTTCTTTATTTCAACAATTATATCTCATGATAAAGACGCGATGAAAAAGTGTAATATATTTTCTCTTTTATTTCTTAGATACAAAAGAAGAAATAAGTTGACAAAAAAACTATATTCAGATACAAAAAAAAAAATTATTATATCCTTCCCTACGGTAAAAAAAAAATCCCTCCAACACAAATACAAAAGAAAAAAAGCGAAATGATCTCAAGAGACAGTTAACGTAAGTTGTTGCAGTCTCAAGTATTTGGTCCTCGAGGATGACTTGACCAATAAGATAACGTGATACTGTAGAAGAACAGCAACAATAACAAAATAAAATATAAAAAAAACAAAGAGAACAAGAACAGAATAAGATAAAAAAAAGTAGAAGGAGACGAAGAAGACTAACAAACTTACACACGTCTGATTTCCTGAGGGAGCGGCGAAAAACACTTGTAAGTAATAGCGCTGACAGTGACGTGCACACCCAGAGACTCTTCTCTTACGACTGGAGATTAGCTCACGAGATGGTCTGTATTAATACTCGTAGATAAGCTCTATATGCTTAACCTCCTCCAATCATATCTCAGCATGAACTATGAAAGACCCAACCATTGGCTAGGATCGGTATATTCGTGTACATCCATGAGCCCTTCTGGTTCGAACGTGTTTGAAGCAACTTTAGCCAATGATTTTATTTTAGGTAGTCAAACAATGATATGATTGGTCCATATCACTTATCGTCGAGGTAATGCGATACTGAAGAAGAACAAAATATGTTTCTTAATATTCAACATTCAATGACAGATGTATTAACCCCTTGAGGACAGACATTTATGATAACTGGAGAGACGGACAGATAGACAGGCCAAAATAGAAAGATAGTAGACAGATAAAGAGAAATACAGAGACACATACAGAGAAAGATAGAAATAGACAGAAAGACAGTGACGGACAGACAAAAATCGAGAGAGAGACAGAAAGACAGGCAGACAGGAGAGTATTACAGTCTGTCCACTACTACTACTACAACTAGTCACACCAACCTTATTGATCGGTAGTAAATAGTATGGGTGGTAGTGATGATATATGTAATGGTAACAAAAATAGTAATAGTAGTAGTATTATAGGTGCTGTACACAACACACACACACACACACACACACACCAAAGGGCACTAGTTTGTATTATATTTTTTTCTTACCCTTCAACGTTTTCTTTGTCACAAAATTATACTACAATTTTTCTTTACACGCGTCAAGTCTTTGTTAGGCTTGGTGTTTTTATTTTATTTTACAAAGCATGTTTTTTTTATCAATTATTCATGTGTGTGTGTGTGTGTGTGTGTGTGTGTTCACAAATAACCCTCCCTCTTAGGCAAGTCAACACATCTCACCCTGCAGTAAGGTGGAGGTCAACCTTGACATCTGAATTACCATATCAACTTCTCCAAACTCAACCAGGAAACTAACACGAACGTTGAGGTCGAGGTCAATGTCGAGTATAGATCGGCTGCCACTCGACGTAAACACGGAGGTGTCGACCATGGAGAGGGTGGGGGGAGGGGGGAGGGCGCTTGTAACGAGGCGCGTCGTCAAATTGTCTAATATTGCTTATTAGTTACATGAGTGAGGAGACGGGAGGCGGTGAAGCTGATGGACGAGGTGAGGCAAAATGTTGGTGGTGGTGATGGTGTTACTGGTGGTGGTGGTGGTGCTGTTACTGGTGGTGGTGGTGCTGCTGTTACTGGTGGTGGTGGGTGTGGTGATGGTGTTACTGGTGGTGGTGATGCTGTAACTGGTGGTGGTGATGGTGATGGTGTTACTGGCGGTGGTGATGCTGCTGTTACCGGTAAGGTGCGTGATGGTGTTACTGTGGTGGTGGTGGTGGTGCTGTTACTGGTGGTGATGGTGTTACCTGGCGGTGGTGGTGGTGTTACTGGTGGTGCTGTTTTGCGGTGGGTGGTGCCGCTGTTACTGGGCGGTGGTGGTGGTGATGGTGTTACTGGTGGTGGTGATGCTGGCTGTTACTGGTGGTGGTGGTGGTGGTGATGGTGTTACTGGTGTGGTGGTGGTGGTGGTGCTGTTTGGCCGGTGGTGATGGTACATTGGTGGTGATGGTGGTGTTACTGGTAGGTGATACTGCTGTTACTTAGGTAGCGTGGTGGTGGTGATGGTGTTACTGGTGGTGGTGGTGCTGCTGTTACTGGTGGTGGTGGTGGTGATGGTGATGGTGTTACTGGTGGTGGTGATGCTGTTACCGGTGGTGGTGATGGTGTTACCGGTGGTGGTGATGCTGCTGTTACTGGTGGTGGTGGTGGTGGTGGTGATGGTACACGGTGGTGATGCTGTTACTGGTGGTGGTGATGGTGTTAACTGGTGGTGGTGATGCTGTTGTTACTGGTGGTGGTGGTGATGGTGTTACCGGTGGCAGCTGTTGTTACTGGTGGTGATGGTGTTACTGGTGTTACTCGGTGGTGGTGATGCTGCTGTTACTAGTGTGGTGGTGGTGATGGTGTTACTGGTGGTGGTGATGCTACTGTTACCGGTGGTGGTGATGATGTTACTGATGGTGGATGCTGTTACTGGTGGTGGTGATGGCGCACGGTGGTGGTGATGCTGCTGTTACTTGCAGGTGATGCTGCTGGTGGTGGTGGGTGGTGATGGTGGCATTGGTGGTGGTGATGCTGGCTGTTACTGGTAGGCGGATGATGTTACTGATGGTGGTGATGCTGTTACTGGTGGTGGTGATGGTGTTACTGGTGGTGGTGATGCTGCTGTTACTGGTGGTGGTGGGTGTGGTGATGGTGTTACTGGTGGTGGTGATGCTGCTGTTACTGGTGGTGGTGATGCTGTTACTGATGGTGGTGATGCTGTTTCTGGTGGTGGTGATGGTGTTACTGGTGGTGGTGATGCTGCTGTTACTGGTGGTGGTGGGTGTGGTGATGGTGTTACTGGTGGTGGTGATGCTGCTGTTACTGGTGGTGGTGATGCTGTTACTGATGGTGGTGATGCTGTTTCTGGTGGTGGTGGTGGTGGTGGTGATGTTGTTACTGGTGGTGGTGGGTGATAATAGGGGTTACTGGTGGTGGTGATGGTGTTATTGGTGGTGGTGGTGGTGGTAAGATGGTGTTACGCTGGTGGTGATGTGATGTTGTTACTTGTGGTGGTGGTGGTGATGCTGGTTACTGGTAGTGGTGGTGTGTAGTTACTGGTGGTGGTGGTGGTGTGATGGTGTTACTGGTGGTGGTGGTGATGGGTGTTACGGGTGGTGGTGGTGATGCTGTTACCAGGTGGGTGGGTGATGCTATGTTACTGGTAGTGGTGGTGATGGTGTTACTGGTGGTGGTGGTGGTGGTGACGCTGTTGGCTGGTGGTGGTGATGCTGCTGTTACTGGTGGTGGGTGATGATGTTACTGATGGTGGTGATGCTGTTACTGGTGGTGGTGATGGTGTTACTGGTGGTGGTGATGCTGCTGTTACTGGTTGTGGGTGTGGTGATGGTGTTACTGGTGGTGGGATGCTGCTGTTACTGGTGGGTGGTGATGCTGTTACTGATGGTGGTGAGTGCTGTTTCTGGTGGTGGTGGTGGTGATGTTGTTACTGGTGGTGGTGGTGATGGTGTTACTGGTGGTGGTGATGGTGTTACTGGTGGTGGTGGTGGTGTGGTGGTGATGGTGTTGCGTGGTGATGGTGATGCTGTTACTGGTGGTGGTGGTGGTGGTGATGCTGTTACTGGTAATGGTGGTGATGGTGTTACTAGTGGTGGTGGTGGTGATGCTGTTACTGGTGGTGGTGAAGGAGTGGAAGGGAAGGGGTTAAGGATTGAGGGGGAGGTTGTGGAGTTAATGGCGATGGAGAGATGAAGTGTATGTATGTATGTATGTATGTATGTATGTATGTGTGTGTGCATGTGTGTATGCATATGCGTGTGCATGTGTGTGTGTGCGTGTGTATACTATATATTATTATTTTTTAGTTATATTAAGAAAATGTCAATTACGTATCGCCACCACCACCAGTAACAGCATCACCACCACCAACACCAGTAACAGCTACACCCACCACCAACATCACCAAAAAAGGCATATAAGTTGATCGGACAAGACGCAGTATTTCTCATGTGGTCTCTCTCCTCTCTCTCTCTCTCTCTCTCTCTCTCTCAGTTGAGGTGTTGTGTGGTATGTAACTGAGACTACATTGCAAATAAGCTTCTAACAACTTCTTTAGGCTATCTTTGTTGTTGACTTACTGTTTACCGAATATATATCAATTTATTTGAGGGTGTCTCCAAAAAATAATGTATGCGGTACCTCACAACCTGGTGGCGATCACGTATATGTTTGTATTATATGACAGCTACATCGTCCTCACTTGTCGATACGTAACTCACATTAACAAATGAAGACAATGTCATGGTTGTAATACAGACATTCTCGCGATCGCCAGGAAAATTTGTAAGGCAGCGTGTGTACATTTTTAGAACACCCTGTGGGCTCACCTGGCACCTGTCGGGTGACAAGTCTTGATGACATTAAGAGAGTTACCGACGACTGTGTTCTGCTCACGGCTACAGGTTCTTGAATAGATTACAGATTGCCCCGGTGGGGGCTAGTTTATTGGGCACCCCCTTACATCCTGTGCAAGGTGAAGTGCAGAAGCGTTTACAGTGCCCAACTGGGAAGCATGCGGAGTTCATGCTTGCCTTTATGACTCATGCATTAAGGGCGTGGAAGCCTGAAGGGTCATGGGTTTTGTCAGCAAGTTACATAAAGTGACAGAATGATGAGTGTGTGGGGGGGCGGGGAAATTCCCGGTACATTTCATCCGTTTATAGCAAAGCGGCAGGTCCCTAATAATGTCAAGTGCCAGGCCTGTAACTTGGAGGAGGGATATGTGGTCAGGAGGGAAGAGGGTTGTAACGGCTGGGGACCTGTAGGAGGAGGTCATAGGGCAAGTGAGGATGTAGTGACTGAGGGTGTGAGAGTCGGGTTGGCCACAAAGTTTACAAACAGCGCGGCCAGGCTCAGGGAGGTTCTTGAATGTCTTTCTTGACGACATAGTGATGACTCGGAGGGTTGTCCCATGAAAAGGCAGGTGATACACATATATATATATATATATATATATATATATATATATATATATATATATATATATATATATATATTAATATTCAGAAATTCAGAGTAATCAATGCCCAGCGATACGAGCGTTCAAGGTCGTCTGAGGGAAGAGAGCGCTCCCTGCACATAGTGGGAGGTTGTGGAACTAGGCCTATATGATATTAAATGTAATTTGCCGAATTACACGATGCGATTCATGAAGTTATGATTATTATTGAATCTTGAAAATTATTATAGATCGTTTATCAGTCTGCTGAATAATGTTACGGTGTCCCAAGGAGTTGGCTAGTTAGGCGGAAAATATGTCACGTAGGCCTGCTTAGCGCCTTGGGAGAGACGCGCGACGCTGGCTGGTCCTCAGTCACGGGAGCATTCAGACAAACAAGACGTCCCTGCGCGTCCGTCACAGAAATAGTCACGTGGTCTAGTCACCCAGGCGCCATTGCAGTATAACAAGGTTTCCGCCGAACCCACCCGATCATGCAGAAATTGATCAGAGAGTGATGACCGCGAGATTGACTGCCGTTGATGATTCAGGGTGGCGATTGTCGCCATTGGACCGATCAGCGTAGGCCCGTCACTGCTTAGCGGGGTATCAGCGACTTTGAGGGAATCTAGCCGTCTGGGTGCCCAGCTGACGGACGGACGATCGTTGGGGTCATCAGCTTCCTCTACCTCGACTCACAACACCACATGTCTCTGGAGCATGAGTGAAACCCCTCTTCTTGCTAACGGGAGTTAAAGCTTTCTCAACTGTGGCTGCTGTCTGATTGCTCACCCCTTCCGTTTCAGGGATGTAGTGGGGTACAGGAGGCCAGCTTGAGTGATACAGGGTCGCACATTGAGACTAAGGGTCTAGGGGGATGCCTAGAGGAACATTTTATCTCCTTTATTACGGGGTGTATGTTGAGTTGTGGTGCATGGTTCACGGCACAGGACCCAGTAACAAACCAATAACAGTGACAATATATTGCGTAGTTAATACCATTTCTCAGTTACTGATATTATCTTTACGGTGTAGTTTAATATTTCAAACAATTTTGATATATTATGTTTTTAATGTTTAGGCCACTAAGTGAACCAGAGGATACTGTGAATGATCTTTTAATGCATTAATTTTTCTTTTTATAATTCATCTCTGTGTATAACCTTTGTCTCTAGAGTAGTGGTTAAGTTAGGTTAGGAAGTGTGCATCTGTTGGGGTGATATAATTCTTGTTGGAGCGCCTTGGCCTATTCATTGTAGAGTTATTAATTTTTATTTTGAATACCATTTTCAGCAAGGATATTATTTGTTGAAAGCCCTAAGGCCTGTTTACAAAAGTGCCAGCTATTTTCTTAATACTTCAAATTTATTGTTGCCTGAGTTTCTAATAATTTCTATATCATGTATAACTTTATTCCCAGAGAAAAGTGTTTTAAGTCTGGCTAAGAGGTGAGCATATTGGTGTACCATTATTTGGATTGTGTTTAGAAAAGTTGAGGAAATATAAGTGTCTAAATTCTTACAGTGTGTCTCATTCATCCCAGTCACAGACACTATCCTCCCACGGGTCAATGGACACCATTTGTTTAGTAGATTTAAGTGTCTTTGTGCTGGTTTGGGATTTTCTCAAAGGGCGCCCACTGCCATTACTTCATCTATATTAATCTTTAATAAACCCCAAGTCGTATAAGTGAGAAATTAAAGTCCAGTAAATTCCGGACTGGTTATATATATATATATATATATATATATATATATATATATATATATATATATATATATATATATGTATATATATATATATATGTATATATATCACAACGAAGTTCATCCTCAGGTAAATGTACGATAAATCCTGATATGGCATCCTTCTATTCATGAGCAGAGTGGCGCAGTGGAAGCGTGCTGGGCCCATAACCCAGAGGTCCGTAGATCGAAACTACGCTCTGCTACAGTCTATTTTATTTTTTTATTCTTTATGTAACTCTTAATATGTAATCTAATAAGACCTTATAGTTTTGTTGCTTGATTCACCTTCTCACAATGGCCCGAGAGTATCACCTCGTTGTCAACATACAGCACACATCCAGGTCGTTTTCATATTCGGTCTCTTGTTAAGTTTTAGCGGCAGTTATAACTCAAGAATGCAACTCACACCTTGATGAAGGTTTAAAACTCATAACAGAGGCTGAGTTGCAACTTCCAGTGATTATAGCTAAGAAATTTATATAGTTATTACGATATTCCATACTGTAAAATACGTCAAACGATATAACTTCATAAATAAATACAATCCTAACTAAACTTTCTCTCAATTAACAAAAACAATAATTAAGAAAATGTACTCTCAGTTTAAGTAATTAATTATAAACTGCAATCTTGGCTCGCTTGACTAATTAATTATTATAAATATGTAATCTCAATTAAGTAATGACATCATACAGGCAATGTCTGCTTTAACTAAGTAATTACCAGAAAGATGTAACTCACTCTTTAATTAATACTAACTGCTACAAAATCTAATCTCAGTGCAGAGAACGACGCTACGCTTTAGGACCAGCTAGAGAATTATATATATATATATATATATATGTATATGTATATATGTATATATATATATATATATATATATATATATATATATATATATATATATATATATATATATATATATATATGTAATATTCAGAAATTTCAGAGTAATTTCAAATGCCCCGCCATTAGCGATACTGAGCGTTCAAGGTCGTCTGAGGGAAGAGAGCGCTCCCCGCACATAGTGGGAGGTTGTGGAACTAGGCCTATATGATATTAAATGTAATTTGCCGAATTAATAATGATGCGATTCATGAAGTTAAGGGACTATTATTGAATTTGAAATTATTATAGATCGTTTATCAGTCTGAATAATGTTACGGGTGTCCCAAGGAGTTATTAGTTAGGCGGAAAATATGTCACGTAGGCCTAAGCTAGCGCCTTGGAGAGACGCGACGCTGGCTGGTCCTCAGTCACGGGGAGCATTCAGACAAACAAGACGTCCCTGCGCGTCCGTCACAGAAATAGTCACGTGGTCTAGTCACCTGTGCTGCGCTATTGCAGTATAACAAGGTTTCCGTCAGAACCCAATTGACTGCGAGAAATTGACTGGGAGAGTGATGACCGCGAGAGATTGACTGCCGTTTGAGACTGCCGTTGATGATTGAGGGTGGCGATTGTCGCCATTGGACCGATCAGTGTAGGCCTGTCACTGTTTAGCGGGGTATCAAAGGATCTCTTGAGGGAATCTAGCCGTCTGGGTGCCCAGCTGACGACGGGACGATCGTTGGGGTCATCAGCTCTCCTCTACCTCGGCTCACAACACCACATGTCTCGAGCAGCTTAGTGAAACCCTCTTGCTAACGGGAAGCTAAAGCTTCTCTCAACTGTACAAGGTCTGATTGCTCACTCCCTTCCGTTTCAGGGATGTACTGGGGGTACAGTGAGGCCAGCTGAGTGATACAGGGTCGCACACTGAGACCATGAGTCTAGGGGATACCTAGAGGAACATTTTATCTCCCTTATTACGGGTGTATGTTGAGTTGGGTGGAGCATGGTTCACGGGTATTGGTGGACCCAGTAACATACCAATAACAGTGACAATATATTTGGGTGTAGTTAATAACATTTCTCAGTTACTGATATTATCTTGACGTGTGTAGTTTAATATTTCTTAAACAATTTTGATAGTATTATGTTTTGAATGTTTGTGTCACTAAGTGGAACCAGAGTGATACTGTGAATGATTCTTTTAATGCATTAATTTGTCTTTATAATTCCGATCTCAGGTATAACCTTTGTTCCCCAGAGTAGTGGTTAAGTTAGGTTAGGAAGTGTGCATCTGTTGGGGTGATATAATTTTGATGAGTGCCCTTAAGGCCTATTCATTGTAGAATTATTAATTTCTTATTTTTGAATACCATTTTCTCAGTGCTGGATATTATTTTGTTGAAAGCCCTTAAGGCCTGTTTCATGTGTGCAAGCAACATTTCTTAATACTTCAAATTTATTGTTGCCTGAGTTTCTAATAATTTCTATATCATGTATAACTTTTATTCCCCAGAGTAGTGTTTTAAGTTCCAGTTAAGAGGTGAGCATATTGGTGTACCATTATTTGATTGTGTTTGTAGTGTTGGAGGGAATATAAGTGTCTAAATTTTACAGTGTGTCTCATTCATCCCAGTCACAGACGCTATCCTCCCATGGGTCACGGACAATTCATTTTGTTTAGTAGATTTAAGTGTTCTTGTGCTGGTTTGGGATTTTTCTCAAATGGGCGCTTCCACTGCCATGACCATCTATTAATCTTTAATAAACTCCAAGTCAAGTGAGAAATTAAAGTCCAGTAAATTCCGACCGGTTACATATATATATATATATATATAACGAAAAATATGTACAATTAATTCACAACGAAGTTCATCCTCAGGTAAATGTACGATAAATCCTGATATGGCATCCTTCTATTCATGAGCAGAGTGGCGCAGTGGAAGCGTGCTGGGCCCATAACCCAGAGGTCCGTAGATCGAAACTACGCTCTGCTACAGTCTATTTTATTTTTTTATTCTTTATGTAACTCTTAATATGTAATCTAATAAGACCTTATAGTTTTGTTGCTTGAGTCACCTTCTCACAATGGCCCGAGAGTATCACCTCGTTGTCAACATACAGCACACATCCAGGTCGTTTTCATATTCGGTCTCTTGTTAAGTTTTAGCGGCAGTTATAACTCAAGAATGCAACTCACACCTTGATGAAGGTTTAAAACTCATAACAGAGGCTGAGTTGCAACTTCCAGTGATTATAGCTAAGAAATTTATATAGTTATTACGATATTCCATACTGTAAAATACGTCAAACGATATAACTTCATAAATAAATACAATCCTAACTAAACTTTCTCTCAATTAACAAAAACAATAATTAAGAAAATGTACTCTCAGTTTAAGTAATTAATTATAAACTGCAATCTTGGCTCGCTTGACTAATTAATTATTATAAATATGTAATCTCAATTTAAGTAATGACATCATACAGGTAATGTCTGCTTTAACTAAGTAATTACCAGAAAGATGTAACCTCACCTTAATTAATACTAACTGCTACAAAATCTAATCTCAGCGCAGAGAACGACGCTACGCTTAGGACCAGTCAGAGAATTATAACGACCAGAGAGGGAAAGGCGGGCGGCGTGGAGGAAGGAAGGAAACGAAGAAAGGAGAGAGGGAAGGAAGGGAGGGTGGGATGGAGGGGGGAGGGAAGGGCGGCGTGAAGGGAGGAAGGAAGTGAGGTAAGGAGAAATGGAGGGAAAGAGAAAGAGAGAAAGAAGGAAGACCGGCGTGGAGGGAAGGAAAGGGAGCGTGGAGGGAGACAGGAGAGGAAGATAGCTAGGAAAGGGGAAAGTAAGGGAAGGGAGGAAGATCATGGAAAGGAGAAAGGGCAACAGGAAAAGTGAGAATGAAAGGACAGAGGCAGTGAGGCAAGGAAAGTTAGAGGGAGAGAGGGAGGAAGAGCAAAGAAGGGAGGAAAGACAACAGAGAGAATGAGGGAGGGTAACGAGAGAAGGCAGAGGTATAGGGGTCCACGTAAACGAAGCAGTGAGGAAGGGAGAAGGATCAGCTCGCCTGACCCGGGTCAATTTACACCAC
>NW_024739542.1:4969761-5007261 GCF_018991925.1 Homarus americanus | reverse complement strand
TGTAAGGTATTGTGTATAGATTTATTGAAACACGCTACATACCTTGAAAACTATCGCCACAATACGATACTTCATAAAGTTTTTCCTTCCTTCTGACCATAACTTTGCACAATTCTCTTGATAATTACTAAATCTGTGTAATAAATCCCCAGCAGTGTGATATATGTGATGTAGATTGATATTAATCTCCCCCAGACCCAGGAAAATTTGTCTCGAGTTTGGTATTTTCCTCCTGACGATGGTATAAAATTATTTCCTAAAGTCTCTTGATTATGAATAATTCTATATGTGGTGTATATACGAGAATTTATCCTTACTATACAAGTGTACAATTGGTTCAACATACTTATATATACTGTATATAGTCATAGCGAGGTATACAGTATAGCATGCTAATACAGTAGACTGGGACCTAGACAATACACGTATACAATGTACCTAGAAAGTGCAGGTATACAATGTACCTAGAAAGTGCAGATATACAAACAATAATAAACTTATTTTCGAGCTCATAGCCTACCTTAATTGCTAACTTTAATCATAAATATTCCTGATGTATTTTACAACCTCTTCGACCACGGGTTTGGTGCTCTCAGAAACAAGGTCAGGTAGGAACGGCCTGGATTCTGAGGTCTTCAAAGGTAATAAACAAACTCGTGGTAATGAGCGCCCAGACCACTTTGAATCCTGGTTTGTGAATCAATAATGTTTGAATTACGAAGCCTTTAAACCCTTAGTGGATATAAATAATCTAACCTAACCTAACCTCAGCCAGCCAGATGTAGTGTGGGCAGCCTTTTCTCAGGTCACCCATCACGCCACCTGCCGGGTAAGACGAGAATTGTGCATATTACCTGTGCAAACACCTGACTTCCTTTGCCCTCTCTTTCTTCAATGACAGGAAGAGAAGAGGATGGGAGAAAGAAGGAAGAGAGTAGATGAAGGGGAAGGAGGTAAAGGATGATGGAAGAGAGGAGGAGGAGGAAGAAGAAATGAGGGGGGGGGAGAGGAGGATAGGAGAATAGAGGAGCAGGAGGTGGAAGAGGGAGAAGGAGAATGGGAGTGAGGGGAGGAGGAGGAGGAGGAGGAGGGGAGGAGATGAAGGAGAAGAGGAAGACGAGAAAAAAGAGAGGAAGAAGGGGGTGGACAGAGGAGGTGAAGGGGAAGATGGTGGGAGAAGAAGTGGAGGAGAAGTAGTGAAAAGAGGGAGGGGGTAGAAAAGGAGGGAAGAAGAAGAGAGAGTTAGGGATGGAGGTATGGAATAAAGAGGGAATACAGGATGGAAAGAGAGAGGAAGGAAGATTAGGGAGGGAATAATAAAAGGGAGTTAAATGGAAGGGGAGAGATTAAAATGGAGGGAAAAGGACACAGGAGATGGAAGGGGAGAAAGGAAGGAGGGAAGGTAAGAAGAAGGAAAGGGGAGAGGAAAAGAGGAAAGGAGATGATGTTGAAAGGGAGTGAGAAGAAAGGAAGGAAGGGTGGAAAGAAGAGAGGGAAAGAGATGAACTAAGGGAGAGGATAACGGAGGGAGAAAAAAGAATAATGGATTGAGAGTGGGAGGGAGGGAGAGAAGGTAAGAAAGAAAGTAAAAAAAAAGTTGACAAAATAGAAAGGTAGGTAGGAATCTCTGAGGACAGGTTGTGTGTATGCAAATGTGGTCATATCTATTGTCTTATTGCACTTACTCCAGGGAGGCAGTGAAGAACCGAGAGCCCATGGAAATGAAAGAAAATTAAAAAAAAAAATACAAAGTGAATAGGTCCTTAGAGATTATATCAGGGCGCTGTAGAAAGGGCAGAGTGAAAAGGTTCTTAGTTAAGTGTTTAGATGTGGGAGAGAGAGATAAAATATGTAAAAGGATTTGGTGTTAAGAAGTAGTAAATTGTTGGAAATAAATAAAACGTGAACAAACGAAGTAATAATAATAAAAATAATACTAATAATAATACTAATAATAATAATAATAATAATAATAATAATAATAATAATAATAATAATAATAATAATAATAATTAGTGAATACACTCTCCACAAACACAAACTCAAACATTGAAAAATTACTTAAACTTCTGTAATGACTTGAAAATTTGTCAAATAATTTATGCAGCGCCTCTTATTCATTAATGCAGAAAATAAGTCTACGAGCGTAACTAAGTATTGACAGACAACAAAGGCAAAATAAGCACATATATTATATTAAGGCTTGGAAGATTATTTACTGTAAAAATTGGTGTTTATTATTATTATTATTATTATTATTATTATTATTATTATTATTATTATTATTATTATTATTATTATTATTATTATTTTTATTATTATTATTATTATTATTATCATCGGTTCCTGAAGCATTTATGATAACTAATATTTTATCTTCTCGGAACATTTACATTACCTTCAACATTTCCTACAAAATTTCCATTACCTTCACTATCATTTTCAGGAAACTTTACGATATATTGACCAGCATTTCCAGGAACTTTTACGATAGCTTCGGTATTCGCCAGGGAAACAATTTTAGGAGTAATTTATTTACTGGCCATCGAGTGAACTACGCTGTTAAGAGTCTCAAACTATCGTCTTGGGATTTCCTAAGAGGTCACTACGACAAGTCCTCCACCTCCAGTCATATATCTAATGGGTCTACCTTCTAAAGTGAATTATAATATAGAGTTATTGTTGCTATTGTTTTTGTTGCTATTATTTTTGTTTTTGTTGTAATTATTCTTGTTCTTGTTCATTTGTTTATATTCTAAACTTTTTTATATATTTTTTTATCTTAGGGACGTAGGTGTGTGTGTGTGTGTGTGTGTGTGTGTGTGTGTGCGTAACCCCTGCACGGAAGTACAGGCCTACATTATGCCATGGAGAGAGAGAGAGAGAGAGAGAGAGAGAGTAGCAATGTGGTAGAAGGAAAGTGGACGAACAAGAAATGGTGAGAGTGAATTAGAGAGATAAATAAAACAGAAAAACCTCTTTACCCCTCACACACCACACTCCCTCCCTCCCTCCCCACCTTCATCATGGCTCAAGTAAAGAAAACATCCCCGGATCACGAACTTTTGTACCATTAACTTGTTTGGGATCTGAGAGAGAGAGAGAGAGAGAGAGAGAGAGAGAGAGAGTAAAAATCCACCTCGTTTAAGATACTAACAACATTTCTTCTTTCTCGTTACAGGTAGTGTAGCCGCCATGACTCAGGTAGCTAGAGGTTCACAGGAGCCAATTGAGAGGAGGAGTATAAGAGGAGCGGAACACACCAGGTAAATAATAATCTTCCTTTACATAGAAGAGGAAGTGGAGATCACGAAGAGGAGGAAGGAAGAAGAGGAGAGAGTGAGACTTGTAATGGTTCTTAAAACTACACACACACACTCACACACACACACACACACACACACACACACACACACACACACACACACACACACACACACACACACACACACACACACACACACACACATCATAAACTTACCTATAATCATCCCGACTATACAACCTAATTAAACAAACCTCACCTGGCCAGTCATCTATTAAGGTGTTGCCTCAACCTCCCTCAGTAGTTAATTAAAAGGCGACCTGCTGGTGTAGGATTCAGTAGGATCCAGCCGTTCATTATGATTCCCCTAGCCTGAAGGACTCGTAGGATATCTGGAGAACTTAATAGGTTTCTCCTGAGAGGCATTTGGTTGTTCCTGTAGGATTCTGGTTAAACCTATCCTAACTTAATCTAATTTAGACTATCTTAATCAGTGTTAAGTTTGATCTTTTTGTTTGGTTTAATTTAGCTTAAGGTAATTTAACTTATATTGAGTTAATTGATCATTACCATCATTTCCATTAATTGTTATTACTATCATCATCATCATCATCATCATCATCATCATCGTCGTCGTCAAAAGGAAAGGAAGGATCTAGGAAATTCCCTCCATAATAATGTGCACACCTCAAGAGACTCCTCCCACACCACACGATCATTTATCCCTGTCTACACCGAGGCTGAGTTATCCCAGCTCATAGTACATCAGACCTAGCAGCTACTAACCCACAGTATTCCAGACCTAGCAGCTACTAACCCACAGTATTCCAGACCTAGCAGCTACTAACCCACAGTATTCCAGACCTAGCAGCTACTAACCCACAGTATTCAAGACCTAGCAGCTACCAACCCACAGTATTCCAGACCTAGCAGCTACCAACGTACAGTATTCCAGACCTAGCAGCTACTAACCCACAGTATTCCAGACCTAGCAGCTACCAACGCACAGTATTCCAGACCTAGCAGCTACTAACCCACAGTATTCCAGACCTAGCAGCTACTAACCCACAGTATTCCACTTTGTTGGGAATGTTTACTAACGTTACCATTACTTGCCATCTCTCGTTTTAGTAGAGTTAATATGTGTTGATGGCTGACATGTGTATGTTCACGGTTGAGAAAATCTTTTAAAAGTACGTAAAAATGCACCTTTGGGGAAGAAGAGGGAGAGAGCGAGAGAGATAAGTGGGAGGGAGGGAGAGGAAGAACAAGAGGTGGAGAGGAGGAAGAGTAAGGGGGAGGAGAGAGGAGGTTAGAAGAGGCGGAAAGAGGAGGTTAAGAGAAGGGGAGGTGGAAAGGTGAAAAATTGGGAGATAGAAATGGAAGATATGAGAAACAGAAGAAGAAATAGAGGGAGAAGAATAAGGGAGGAAGGTTGAAAGGAGATAATGAAGGATAAAGAGGATATGGAAGAGGATAAAGGAAGAAGGAGGAGTCAATAAGAGGAGGATAAATGAGGTATTTAGAAAGAAAAGAAGAAAAATAAATGAAAAAATAAGGAAGGAGAGAGAGAGAGAGAGAGAGAGAGAGAGAGAGAGAGAGAGAGAGAGAGAAGGAGTAGAAGAAACGAAGAGAAGAAAAGAGATAAATAAAAAATGAAGGAAGAGGCGGGGTATAGGCAGCGAGAGAGGAGAAAGGAAATATTATACACATTGAAAATACCACAACAATATACACGGTCAGGACATTATTATAACCAACCATCCTCCCGCGTTATGTAAGAGCCCATTTTCAGGAGCTTCCCATTGGCTATATAATATGGTGAACTGATCCGTATTGTGGTATTCTCATGGGTTTCATCTACCACACACACACACACATACTTAAGGTTCCCTGGATTCTTAGTACTACCTTAGCATCCACGGCGAATAGAGAGAGAGTGTGTATAATAATAATGTGTCTCAGAAAAATGTAATACCCACTGTCTTATAGATTATTACCGTGTGTGGGGGGTTCAATTTTGTCCTTACTTGTGGGAGACCTCGCATACCTATCCCCGCTACACCTACACGACACACATACACACAACTCTACACCTACACACACACACACACATACTATAATACCCTTACACCTACACACGCACTACACCCACTCTTCTCTCCATAGACCCTTCACGTCATTACCCTATTCACATAAACCCTTATTTACACTATGTTTTGTCCCCCCCCCCTGGAGTTCCTATCAGATGTTAATAGTACGCTGCTCCCCTCGGGCACGTAAACGCCTTCCCTCTCCCTATATTGAGTCCGCTACTGAAGGAGGAGAGACTATATGTATTGACAAGGAAGTACTGCAGGTTACTTATCATTTGATCTATTTTAATTAGAAATGGAGGGCGGAGTGGTGGTGGTGGTGGTGGTGGTGGTGGTGGTGGTGGTGGTGGTGGTGGTGGTGGTGGTGTGGTGGCGGTTTTGTTATTTCCTTAGTTAAAGTGATTTTGTTTTGTTTTTTTCTTTTGTTGGATTTTGTTACATTTAATGTGGTTTTTCTCTCGCTTTGGCTCTCTGGAACTTTGTCTGTCTGGAACTGTGGCTGCCTGGAACTGTGGCTGCCTGGAACACTTATTGCCTGGAACTCTGATATCACTGTGGCTGCTCGGAACATTATCTCTCTGGAAGTCATAAACCCCAAAACATCTAACGTCTATATCATTATTTCCAAACCTAACCTAACCTAACCAAAATTATTATTCCTATTTCATTAATTTCCATAGAAAACTGACCTAGAAAACTTACCCCAACACCAGTCATTTGACGTCATTTAAAAGCCATTATTGTCCTGCCAAACTCTGGTCTACAGGATGGCTCGGGTGAAATCTGCCGCACAGGGAAATTTTATGAGCGGGAGCCATATTTTTCCCTAGATTTACGGGGGAACAATAAAGCTGAGGAGACATTTTTATCTCTATATTTTATGAGGGACGATAACCTTAGCCGTGAATAAGAGGAGGTTATGGGGAAGAAGACAGCGGTTACCTCCCCCCCACACTATTCCCTCTTGAGAATTTAAACCATAATGGGAATTCGATTATTTTAAGGACTTAGTGTTTGTTTTTCTTATTTTGGAATTTAAATTGAAAAAAAAGAAAGAAATCTCCTATTTTAAGCATCTATATTTTTTTTTTAATATTGAGAAACTAACCTAACTCTGGTGCTCTAACCTTGCCCTTACTCACTCAATTCCTTTAGGATGACAGAAATAGATGATACTTTTGGAATACTAGTAACTCTCTCTCTCTCTCTCTCTCTCTCTCTCTCTCTCTCTCTCTCTCTCTCTCTCTCTCTCTCTCTCTCTCTCTCTCTCTCAAAAGTAGTATATTTTTTAACATCCAATAACCTGAAAAATCATAAAAAAAATATAGCATACATATCCCCTCCCCCCTTTATTTCTATTTAAAACCTATAGATAATATTTCACTGAAAAACAACAACAACAAAAATCCTACAAAATTGAAGGCATAAAAGAGGATTTTGTAAAATATTAAAAAACTCACTATAGATCACAAGGTTATTTTATGTTATATTCTGAATACAAATTGGTGAATAATATGACGTTGGATGTTATTTATTGAGTAATGAATGACAACAGAGATTTACGAGTCTGTTTATTGCTGGTTCCTGGAAGTTCACTTTGTGTTGTGTTGTGATGATAGATAGATAGATAGATAGATAGATAAGCTTCAGGCCACCACCACATCCACCAGACCCACCACAACACCCTCCACCACACCCCCCACCACACCTGTAAATAAACCGTAAAAATACATAATTAATAAACAGGTAAGATGCTTTATTGTTACCATGGTTACCACAGGTGTGTTGTCCACTAAGTACCGCCATGTTTGTTTACCTGTGGTGCTGACCCGGTGCTGTGTGTAATGTATTCTGTTGGCGCACACACAGACACACACAGACACACACACATACACCAGGCGCCTGTGTGTTCAGACAGTGGCCAGTGTGGGAGTGAGATCAGGTGTCCAGATATGGTTACGTTAGGTAGCTCTATTCTGAGACTGGTGGGTGAGGTGGACTGACTGACAGGAGCAAGTGTGGTGTGGTGTGGTGTGGTGTGGTGTGGTGAGGGTGTGTGTTGGTGTGGTGAGGATGTGTGTTGGTGTGGTGAGGGTGTGTGTTGGTGTGGTGAGGGTGTGTGGTGGAGTGGTGAGTATATATGGTGGTGTGGTTAAGGAGTATGGTGGTGTGGTGAGGGTGTGTGTTGGTGTGGTGAGAATGTATGGTGGTGTGGTGAGGGTATATGGAGGTATGGTGAGTGTGTGTTGCAGTGTGATGAGGCAACTACCGCGGGATCTCGCTGCTGTCCGTAGTTGGCAAGATAATTATCGCCCGAGTCCCCTCAACAGAATTCTTCTTGAGGGGGAAAACTTCCTCCCAGAATCCCAGTGTAGTTTTAAACCATTACTTTACACCCCTGAGATGATCATTGCTGCCCATCAGATACAGTAACAGTGCAATTAACAGCGTCTTGACTTGTACATGGCCTCCATAGACCTTACTAGGACCTTCTCTTCGGGTAACAGGGAAACCCTCTGGCGGACCCTCAGTCATTTTGGTGACCCACCAAAATTCATCGCCATTGTGAGGCAACTCAACGATGGCATGAACGCCAGTGTCCTACACTATGGCACCCAGTCTGAGTTCTTCTCCATCCAGACGGGGATAAAACAAGGGTGTGTAGTGGCACCACTTCTCATTTCCATTTTCTTGGCTGTCTTCCTTACTCTTGACAGTGTCAATTTAGCCGGCGCGACGGCTAAATTGGAGGAGGGTGAACAAAGGACACCCAGTACCGGATGAAAGGACTTTTCAACTTAAGACGATTCCAGGCAGGAACAAAGGTGTCGGCAGCTTCTATCACTGAACTTCAGTATGCAGACGACCTCACCCTCGTCGCTCACACTGAGCTCGACCTACAGGACATCCTGAACACTTTGGCCTTGAGGTGAATGTACATAAGACTCAGATTCTCTTTCAGCCTGCCCTTGGTTCAACTACACCTCCACCATCCATCCAGGTTAACGGTACTACCCTCTTTAATGTTACCCACTTTCAGTATCTCGGTTCCCACCTGTCCACCACCGCTGACATCGATGAAGAGATTCAACATAAGATTAGATGTGCATCTCAAGTCTTTGGTAGACTCCGTACCCGTGTTTTCAGCTGTAGGGAGCTGAAATTATCTACAAAGTTGCACGTATATCGATCAGTGGTTCCCCCCACCTTGTTGTATGACAGCAAGACATGGGTCACATACAGGAGGCACGTCAAGGCACTTGTAAACTTTCACCAACGTAGTCTACGTTCCATCTTCCGAGTTCACTGGGAAAACAAGAGAACAAGTGCCGGTATTCCCGCTGACACCAACTGTAGGAGCATCGAGGCTACCATTATCCATGAACAACTACGTTGGACTGGCCATGTTACCTGCGTCGACGACAGTAGACTGCCAAAGCAGCTACTTTGCAGTCACTTAACGAATGGTAAACGTAACGCTGGCGGGCAACTGAAAGGTATGAGGATAGTCATAAGACAAACCTGAAAAAGTGCCAGCTCGACCCCCTCACCTGGGAGACGATTACTCCACACAGTAACGCTTGGTGGAGCATCACAAGAGAAGGTGTCAATACTTTCGAGTTAGCCTGACTGCATACCGCGACAGAAAAGTGCCAGCGTCGGAAAGACGCTTCCGTGGCTCCTCCTGCACTAGATGTAGCCCTCCACACGTGCAACATCTGTGGACGGTCCTGCCGGACCCGTATCGGCCTCTCGAGTCACCTCAGAGCTCACCAACGAAGGTGACATCTTTAATAACTCGTATCATTGTATCACAGCTGGATGATCGTCATACTCGATTCTGAGTGATAGCAAATAACTATGTATGTATGTATGTATGTATGTATGTATGTATGTATGTATGTATGTATGTATGTATGTATGTATGTATGTATGAACAGTATATATGCATGTTTTTTCGTGTGTGTATGTAGATATATGTGTGTAAGTAATAGTAAGTAGGTATATCTATATCTATATGTGGAAGTATAAGTGTATGCATAAGTATGAGTGTATGCATATCTATATACATATAGTCAGTATTGTGACTCAACAGACTGGTAGACCGTGCCAGGAATGTTGGGGAGGCGAGAGTGAGGGTAAGGGATTATGAGGTCTCTTTTGTGATAAGGAAGTAAAGGAGGGTACGGTGAGGAAAAAAGGGGGAAGGAAAGTAGGAAATAGAGAGAGAGAGAGAGAGGGAAAGAAAGGGAGAGAATGAGTGTGGTAAGGACGCTTCAGAATTAGGATGTGGACCTTCTGAATACCTCGTTGACAAGGCCCTGTGAAGAGGGTTAAGAGGGAGGGAGATGGGGGCAGAGGGACAGGTGGAGAGGAAGAAAAGAACATAGAAAAAGAGACAGAAAGGATGATAAAGGAAGGAAGTAAGGGAGGGAGGAAGGAACATAGAAATTGAAATGGGAGAGAATGCCATAAGAATCAGAGAGGGGGAGAGAGAGTGAGAGAGTGACTCAGAATTACCATGTCGATCCTTTGCTTCCCTCGTTGACGCGTCTCTAAGGACAGGTGAGGTAATGGACTGAGAGGGAGAGAAAAAGACGTAGATTGGGAGAAAGAATAGAGAGAGAGAGAGAGGGTGGGGGGTTAGAAATATAAAATCCAACTTGTGATTCTAGTTTTGAAAGCTTTTATGTTAATTATTGAACAAAGACCTATCCTGTACCTCCGCTGTTAACCTACTAGCAACACAACTCGCTAAGAAGCCTCTGGTTGAAGTTAACTCCCACAGACTCCAGTTAACTCGTTAAGACGTAAACTTTGAACTAATTAGTGAAACTCGAGAAAGTCAACAGGGAGTATCTAGGTAACAGAAAATAAAATCTTCGAGTTTTGGCGCAGTTTTAGGGTAGGACTATGTTGATATGACTACAGGGCGCTACAAGAGAGACTTTCTTTTTGGGGTAATATCGCCAAAAATTCCCCCAGTTAAAGCTGAAGATTCCTTAATGTATTTTTAAAGTACCTTGAGGTGACTTGAGCTAAGATCAGTATGGTGCTATTACTATTATTATTATTATTATTATTATTATTATTATTATTATTATTATTATTATTATTATTATTATAATTATTATTATTATTATTATTATTATTATTATTATTATTATTATTATTATTATTATTATTATTATTATTATTATTATTATTATTATTATTATTATTATTATTATTATTATTATTATTATTATTATTATTATTATTATTATTATTATTATTATTATTATTATTATTATTATTATTATTATTATTATTATTATTATTATTATTATTATTATTATTATTATTATTATTCACAGCTTAAACAAATTAAAGCCAGGTTAGGTTAGGTTTGGTTAGGTGGGACTTCCCTCAACAAACCTGAACCAGACTTGTCAACATTAGGGCTGTTAACCTCTCTCTCTCTCCTCTACGGAATGTAATTAAGTGTTTGATATCAAATACCTTTCCTACGGACACTCCTTTGGTGGCCGTCAGAGTCGAGTTATTGTGAAGGAACGACACTACTCGGGGTACTACATGATATAAGCGACCTCTTTATGACTCGGAGTATGATAATAAAAATGATGTTGACGTTACCTAAAGATAATCATACAAGAGAGTGAGAATTAACATAAAGTTTGGTTAACTTGTGTGGGGTTAAAATTAGGGTATAATTAATTTAAAGCTGAAAATAAGCTGGATGGGATAATTCTTCAGGTAAGCTATTATTTGTTATTGTATATTTATCGTCTATCTTGTGAGTTACCTGAGACTTTTAATGTTTTTACGGACTTTTTTTTTTCTTAGGTACAAGATGGTCGTCTCTCCTGCCAGCGTAGATACCAGAAGGTGTAACCACGTGGGCGTCGAATCTACACGGTGTGGCCATTTAGGTGTGGACATAAACCAGAGTGGCCACATAGACACCAAGACTAGAAGATGTGGTCCTATAGATATGGATACCAAAGGATGTGGCCGCATGGGTATGGATGTCAGGAGGTGTGGTCGTGTGGGTGTCGGTGTCAAGGAAGGTGTAGGAGGCTGTGAAGGAGGCAGGAGGGAGGGTGTGGTGCTGCCGTCCCCTACCTGGGTTCTCCTCCTCCTCTTCCTCCTCCTCACACAAGCTGATGTCGTGAGGTAAGTTCCCTCTCCTCCCTCACCATTGACTTTGTTATTTCTATGAGGATGTGATACACTTTGTGGTGATACAGCCGTCAGATATACACGAGATATACATTGCTGGACACACATTGTAAGATGGACACAGCTCCCAGTAGACACATATGTATAAATTAGATCTACCGTGATAATGTCAAGGTATGATACATAAATATGCTACTGAAGAAAAGGTATAATCAAGGTATATGGTGTTAATTATGAAATGTTATAGTCTTATTTTATATGGACTTCTCTCTTGATTTGTAATTATTGATAAGTAATATATTTACTAATCTAGAATACGCGATTAAAAACCTTAGGTGTTGAGAAATAACATTTTAACATCAACACCAATATTATATTAGGTGGTAGGCAAAATCCCAAACGACCCGTGACCAACTTTTCAACAATTCAATTTGTATCTGTTGTTCGATACAAGAGCTCAATACAGCCAGAAGTGTAACAGTACATTCAGGTCGTAACTGAGCAAAACCTAACTACCCAGAGTCAGAGATGTGAGCGAGGGTAGACCAACACAGAATGGTTTTATTGTCGCCATCTGGTAGTAAGAGAGACGTGTGTTGCACAACTCACTATCAACCCCGTCATAACCGAAGCTTATCGTTGAATTCTATTGGAGGACGAAATTCCAGTCACAACAACAATCTAACAAAATCTGTAATAATGGCTGATGGTTTTACAGTTCTCAACAAATTGTTTCCCGTAAACTTATATAAACAAACATTCGATAAAGTTTAAATATCACATTTATTGACCTCGTTCATATATAATTCAGTGTTATTATAGTTCCCATCTATACTATAATCCAATCATTTTATTCCTTATACTAGCAGCTGGAATTGCAAATTCTGAAACAGTCATTAACGTAACAAAAGTTTTTTTTTTTTTCCAGTGGCCAATGAACGTGGATGACTTTTTACTGTTATATTTCGATGGGTTTCCGCTCTGTCGTCAGGGAACAGCTGATGTGAAAATTAATAACTATTTTTTAGAGGATATTCTGTACCTGACGTTAATAAAATAGTTAATGTCTCATCGTATAGACTGTAGACACTCTTAAGACTGACTGACTGATAAAGACCAACTGATGGTAAGACTGACAGATCATATGACTGATTAAGACCAACTGATGATAAGACTGACAGATCATATGACTGATTAAGACCAACTGATGGTAAGACTGACAGATCATATGACTGATTAAGACCAACTGGTGGTAAGACTGACAGATCATATGACTGATTAAGACCAACTGATGGTAAGACTGACAGATCATATGACTGATTAAGGCCAACTGGTGGTAAAACTAGCAGACCATATGACTGATTAAGTAAAACCTCGTCTAGGGTAATAGAGTTGATAGATAGATAGATAGATAGATAGATAGATAGATAGATAGATAGATACAAACAAGACAAGAAAACGGATGTAAAATAGGAAAAAAAGAGAGAGTGAGAGAGAGAGAGAGAGAGAGCTAATATAAACACAAAACTCAGTGACGCACAACAAGAAAAACAATTCATATCTTTATCTATGTTAGTTTCTTTTCTTCTCTTGTTTCTTCAGCGTGTTTTGAGTCAAGCGAGCTCCTAAGAGGACGAAGAAGAGCCTCTCTAAAGGTCAAATGAGAGTCTTGGAAGTAATCAGGAAGTGTGTGTTTATTACCTGTGTTTTGTTTTTAAGTTTATATCATTGTGTTGGTGATAAAGGAAGTAGGGGCTGCCTACTACTATGGGACACTTTGATTAAGATGAGGAGGGCCTTGGTTCGTGGGGGTCTTGTTCCGTTGGGTTGGGGGAGGTCTTGGTTCATGGGGAGAGGAAGGGGAGGTTTTGGTTCAAGGGGGATAGGAGGTCTTGTGGTCCGTGGGGGGAGGTCTTGGTTCATGGGGGGGTCTTGTTCCGTATTCCGCGGTAATGGTTAGCCAGTGCAGTTAGTGAGTTGTCCGGTCTTCTCGGACAATTCCTTGAGACTGGGCCATGCAGCTCGATAACTCGGGGTGTGGTTGTTGTGTTGGCGACAGCTTCTACACCTTAAACTCACGTCTAGGAGCCTCGTTAACTAGGGGCAACCGTTGAGACAACTTAAGGAGGAGAGAGAGAATGTTGTACACCTGACCTAATCTAACCTAACTTAACCTTACAGAACTTTAATCTAACCTAACCGAGCTACACCTTAACCTAACTTAATCTAACCTAACCTTGCTAAAACTTAACCTATCCAAACCTAACTTAACCTTGTATGTATGTATGTATGTATGTATGTATGTATGTATGTCCATTTAGTTACATTATTTTTTTTCTATTCAATTGTCCTTCTTCACTTCCTCTCTTCTTCTTCTTCCTCTATTCCTCCATCCCTTTTCTGCTCCCCTTCCCTCACCTCTTCCTTACTGCTCACTCCTCTCTAGTCACCCTCTCCACCACCTCCCAACCCTCTCCATCCGTCCTCTCCCCCTCCCACTCTACTCTCCCATCCTCTTTCCCTACTCCTTCTACCTCCATCTCCCTCCCCCCCTACCCCCCACACCTATCCATCATCGCCCCCTCCCACCTCCACGCACCCAAAATAGCTTCACAGGTAATAGCAGCATTACGACCTGCGACAAATACACAATACATTTTGTTCCCGTAAATGAAAGAGCGCTTAAAGGTCAACCTCTACCCTGACGTCATAGGCTATTGTCTGATAGCCTAGAGGGAGGCCAGAGGGCGACTGTGTAGGACCCACCGAGATTGAAATCCTTTATCTAGACCTCAACTTCTTTCTTCGTGTCCTCAATGCTTTCCTTAGCGGCTGTATGAGATATGGTTGAAAATTGAAGGGTGAGGAAGGATGAGGGGAGGAAGTTTGGTTGATGACGGAGGGGAAGGGAAGGAAGGGGGTATAGATGGAGGTTGTGGTGATAGGAGAGGGTTTGGTGGAAGAGGGATGGGGTTAAAATAAAGGTGGAGGAGAGAGGGAAGGAGGGGGGAAGTTAATGGTGGAGGGTAGGGTGATGGAGGGAAGTAATGATGCTTCTCTCACACCTAGTCTTTCTCTGTTGTCTCTGAGGATGTCTGGTGATACTGTCTGTCTGTCTGTCTGTCTGTCTGTCTGTCTGTCTGTCTGTGTGTTCTATTGTGTCTGAGAGTGTTTATGAATAAAATATATATGTCTGTCTGTTTCTGTTGTTTATTGTGATCTGGCTGTCTGTCTGTCTGTCTGTCTGTCTGTCTGTCTGTCTGTCTGTCTGTCTGTCTGTCTGTCTGTTTGTGTCTGGTCTATTGTGTCGAGGAATAATGTCTGTAACTCTATATCTTCCCGATCATAACAAAGTACATCTCAGACACTTGTTACTAACCCATAACACAAATACCTTTTTTAAAACGACCACCTCGCTAGGACGTCCCCAAGTTTTTTTTTTTTTCTTCTTCTTTACACTGAGATTGACTTATGAATACCTAACCCAGGCAAAATATTTATTCCTTCTAGATCTTGTTTTTACAGCTTCAGTGTGTGTGTGTGTGTGTGTGTGTGTGTGTGTGTGTGTGTGTGTGGCCAATATTGTTCTAGTATAGTTAAAAGTGTTCCCATAAATCACACTCAACGCGACATTCAAACTAACCGACTCTATGCATAATATTATTCTTTCTTGTATAATCATGTAGTCATATATTGTATAATTAGGTAAACTTTATATGTTGTATAATCTATAGTTGTTATAGAAGTTTTAATTATAGTTAAAAAAATATATATTTTGGTTATTAACGTTTTTCTGTTGATTTGTGAGTTGTCATGAAATTTCAGCATATGCGATATTATCTCTCTCTTTCTCTCTCTCTCTCTCTCTCTCTCTCTCTCTCTCTCTCTCTCTTGCTCTCTCTCTCTCTCTCCCTGCTGACTGAATCAACTTATCAACTGAAAGACTGACTGACCCAGTGACGAACTGACGAAGTGACTACCTGACAGACTGACATATCTATACATATTGTGAGCGACCTTGTGGCTGGACAACCTAGACTAACCAATTCTAGGGCTACATGATGACGTACTGATGACGCATTGATTGATAACGTGTTGATGGTTTATTGGTTACGTGTTGATGACGTAGTGATGGCGTATTAATGGCGTATCAGGTCCCTGAGTCCGCCTCCTCCATCACACTACATCACTACACCCAACTCACACCACTTCTCATTAATGGCTGTTCTGGGATATTTATAAATATTGTTGGTGTTCTTATTAATCTTCTTGTTCTTCTTGTTCTTATTATTATCATCATTATTATTATTCCTTTAAAATACGTAAGGAAGACAAGAGGACATTAATTACACGAATTATGATATCTGAAAAAAAAAAAAAACGTGATATCACTTCCTTTGTAAACGCGTCCCGCCATATTGACTCGAGGTAAACAAACTAATTCTGGGTAAAAGCGATCATACATTACTGTTCTGTAGAAGAGACATAAACCTTTAGAAACGTGTTTAATAAAACCTGGGGATAAGTTGGGTAAATATTAGTCTCTTATATAACGTTTTGTGCCAATTGTATATGTCTATTATTCCTTTTTAAGTCCAAATACCGTAAGTAATTATTTACCGATTTTTAAGGACTGTAGCGTCTTAGTTCGTCTATAGCTTTGTGGAATAATGGAGATGGCTGAGCGCTCCCTGTTCATTATGTTATTAGGGGTAAAAGTGTTTTCTTATCAAAGCATTTTTCCGAGCTTATTCTTTTATGTAATTTGAGTGTATATATATATATATGTGTGTGTGTGTGTGTGTGTGTGTGTGTGTGTGTGTGTGTGTGTGTGTATGAATCATTCTCTTATTAAACAAAATTTGCCTCCAACAAGTGGCCACATAACTCAGACTTCGCTTCAGTACACCCATGACCAACACACACACACACACCTCCTCTCTACTCAAGGTCGTCCTATCGTACCAAGACACGATACTCATATACCTCAGTTGACGTGGTAAGTGTGAGTTCATGTGGTAGTACAAAGTAAGTTCTATAAATGATGTTCTTTGCTGCGTCAGTGGGTTCTATGAACGCTGATCTTAACTGATTGATTGATTTTCCTCGTACGCTCCTGGAAAATAGTGATTACTATTCTTTCTTGAAATTAACTTGATCATAAGAGAGAGAGAGAGAGAGAGAGAGAGAGAGAGAGAGAGCAAACCTAAACACCAAAATCCTCACAGGAGAAGTTAAATTCACATACCATAGTGTAAAATGAACCAGGGAAACAGATCAAGACTTAAACTTATGGGACGACATCTACAGACACGACCAGCCGAGGGCAGGGCCTCCCGCACCTTCACGTAACACAGGGACTTCACAAACTTCATAATTATACTGGGATACGGAAACACCAAACACAGCTAACTAAAGTTTGTGTGTGTGTGTGTGTGTGTGTGTGTGTGTGTGTGCATCATGTACACTTATGTGTATGTGTGTGTGTGTGTGTGTGTGTGTGTGTGTATGTGTGTGCATCATGTACACTTATGTGTGTGTTGTGTGTGTGTGTGTGTGTGTGATCATCACTGTATATATATATATATATATATATATATATATATATATATATATATATATATATATATATTTCTATGGATCCACAATGAAAATGTTGATTAAGGCAAGGTCTTTATTCAAGACATCTTCAGTTGCCTCTGAAGATATCTTGAATAAAGACGAAAGCTAAGGTGCTCCGTTGTTTATTTTCCCGTGTGATTTTATCAAGATATATAATATATAATATATATATATATATATATATATATATATATATATATATATATATATATATATATATATATATATATTTATATATATATATATATGTGTGTGTGTGTGTGTGTGTGTGTGTGTGTAAACAATGTATTTAAAATAGGGGTGTCAGTTTTACAGAATATATCACGCTGATTGGATGGTGGGCGGGGAAAAATACAATATTTGATTTGTTGAGGATAGGTTATGGGTCAAGAGTCATAGGTCTGGGTCAAAGGTCAAGTGTCATTGGTCATGGGTCAGGAGTCATGGGTCATGGTGGTAGCGTATGAATTACTGTAAAAAGAAGGGGACAAGGGAAATTTTACCTCTAATATAATTTTCTCTACTCAACAATTTAACCAAGAGCATCATTCATCACTAAATACAATTCACAAAAGAAAAAACAAACATGTAGTGCAACTCTATTTTTTCAAAGTGGCTTCATTTGCATTCATTGCCGAATTAAAACCTTTTGTTGAATAAGATCCGCAATGCGTGAGCAAGACACATAATGTTCTCTCAGTGAGCTAGTGTGTGTGTGTGTGTGTGTGTGTGTGTGTGTGTGTGTGTGTGTGTGTGTGTGTGTGTGTGTGTGTGTGTGTGTGTGTGTGTGTGTTTTCTTACTATTTCTTGATAAGTTATTTCTCGAGGCTAAGTTTCGTGCAGAAGTTGAGAAGTTTAATGTCTAAGATTGCTCAGTATCATGTTATCAGTGATAATAAGTCATCTTTACAAATTTCACAATTGAATATTTTTTCCTACAAGAACCAAAGTGTTATATTTGATTTTTGCTCGATTATATACCCCCAAAAATGTTTGAGGGAGGAATCATGAAATAGACTCAGTTTAGGGGGCAAGATATTGATTTTGTTGTACCCATAAACTCACAATATATATATACGTCATCTTTACATAAATACCCAGACACACAGACACACATCCGCCTCACACATACAAAGACACACACACCACAGGGTCAAGACCTACTCGGCGCCCCACTTCTGTTGTACCCACCACCTCCCTCCCATCAACCCCTCCTCCCAACCGGAAATCAGCAAGTTCTTTCCCCTCAGGGCTTCTCCACCTTAAAGGCTCGTCTTTCCCCTCAGGGCTTCTCTACCTCAAAGGCTCGTCTTCCCCCTCAGGGCTTCTCCACCTCAAAGGCTCGTCTTCCCCCTCAGGGCTTCTCCACCTCAAAGGCTCGTTTTCCCCCTCAGGGCTTCTCCACCTCAAAGCCTTCTCTCCTCCCCTAAGGACTTCTTCCCCTTATGGGATCCCTACCATAATGCCTCTGAGTATCCTTTGAGAGTACATGGAATCCTCGGTGGTCAAGATACTCTTTGTGTTTACCTGCTGACGATAGTCCGGCCATTATCGGTACAGCTGGTAAGGGGGAGAGAGGGAAGGAGTGAGGTATTATGGCTAGTAGAAGGAGGGAGCGAGGAAAGTAAGATAAGGAGAGAGGGGTAGAGGGAGGGAGGGACAGAGGGAGGGGGAGAGGGAGGTAAGAAGAGAGGTAGGGAAGGAGACAGGAAGAACGTTAGGAGGGAGAGAAATAGGGGAAGAGAGAAGGAGGGAGGAAAGTAGGGTAAGATGGAGGGAAGAAAATAAGTAAGTACGGTAGAGGGAGGGAGAGAAAGAAGGAAGGAGAAAGCAGCAGAGGGTGAGAGTGACGGCAGGGATTTAGGTTGGTTAGTGATCTTTGGAGGGGGGTTAAGGAGGAAAGGAGGAGAGGATAGAAGAAAAAGAAATAGAGACGAGAGAGAGAGAGAGAGAGAGAGAGAGAGTAGAGAGAGAGAGAGAGAGAGAGAGAGAGAGAGAGAGAGAGAGAGAGAGAGAGGGTAGTGACTGGGAATAACTTTACGTGGTAGGAGTTCTCAAAGTGTTAGAGAGGTGTGAAGATGACAACTACTACACTTTGTCCTCCCTGACTCAATACTGCCTGGGTTGGTGGGGGGGTAAGAGGTGTGTGTCTACAAAAACACCCTGGAAGTCTATTGAGAATCTCCCTTTGGTCCTACTCTCCCTTCTTTGTCAGATTAACCTTGATAAATCTCCCCATTCTGTTCTCCCTGAGTACTTTAATCTTTCTGGGTATTTTAATCTCCCTGAGTACTTTAATCTCCCTGAGTATTTTAATCTCCCTGAGTACTTTATTATCCCTGGGTACTTAAATCGCCCTAGATACTTTGATCTTAACTGGGTACTTAAATCTTCAAGGATACTTTAATCTCCCTTATTTAAACTCCCTAATTTATTATCTCCCTTTGTGATGCTTGACGTTGCCACACAGCGAGCAACGCACCTGGATCACGTGAAGATTAGGCACCTCAGCTTATTTCACCTGGTGATTAAACACCCTAACCCTTACCTGATTTAACAGAACTAACCTAACCTAACCTAACCTAACCTAACCTAACCTAATCTCTGTTTGTAGTCAATGTTCACACAAACACTATCTGGCCTCCTTAGTTTATTATCCAAGAATATAATTATGCTCACTGTGTTGGTGTTGTGACGAGTTAACCGATGATTGACAACTGTCCTTTTACGAGAGAATATAAGAGGCTGTTACAGAGGTGCTCCTGGTGTCTGAGATACAGGGGTAAAGTCCACAGGAGCCGGACACTTGGTGCTGAGCAGAGCTAGATTACGGGTGTGTTGAGGACATGAGAAAGTCATCCAGCACGTGAGGAGTTATTTAATTAAAACGTGTAATTAGCCCTTATTTATATGAGTACAAACTGTTTATATGTTGACAGAGGCTATTATAAGGGTGGTGGCAGGGCGGGGTGGAGGCAAGGGTGGTGGCAGGGCAAGGTGGAGGCAGGGTAGAGTGGTGGCAGGGTGGTGAAAGGGCAGAGCAGTAGAGTGGAGGCAGGGTAGAGTGGTGGCAGGGTGGTGGTAAAGTAATGGCAGGGTAGAGTAGTGGCAGGATGGTGGCAGGGTAGTGTCAGGGTAGGGTGGTAGGGTGATGACAGGGGAGGGTGGTGGCAGGGTAGCGACAGATGTAGAGCTATTCAGAGTCACACATAACATTAATATTGGCCTTTGTTTGCTCTTTCGCCGCCACCACCGTGAGTTAGCGGCAGCCGTGGCGTATATTAGCCAACCGGGCGAACAAAGATTTCTATTATGCTAATTAAACGTTTACCTTCATCTCATTGGTGGATGAATGTTTCTCTCTTTCTCTCTCTGTCTGCCTGTCTGTCTATCTGGGTCTCTCTCACACACACCTTAAAATTCAGTCTCTTACCAATGCACTAGCCTAGAATTTATCTTATGTTTATATGTAGTATGTGGAGATTAGCCTCCCTCCCCACCCGGCTTATTTCATACATACACATACATACACACACACACACACACCCAACACTTACATACATGGCAATGACACAAATTCAGGAGCAAACAAACAAAGCCACAGACAGCATGCTTAAACACACGAGGTGAGGACACTGTCTCAACCTGATGAAATAATGTCTAGTAAAGTATAAGAACTTACTGTATGGTACTTAAAGACACCCCCCTTCCCTTCCCCACTTCCCCTCCCCCTTCTCCTTCCCTTTCCCCTCCCCCTTCTCCTTCCCCACCTCCCCTCCAGATTGAAACAAATGCAAAGCGAAAATAAATTAAGACACCATTTAACAGTTTTTAAAGAAATCAGTTGTCGAAGCTCATGAATTTATTGAAACGAGAACATCACATCAAGGTACAGAAATTCTATCTCAACTGGGTATTATACCTAGAGTGGCGACACAGACTTCTGAGAGAGTGTGTGTGGCAGAGATGGTGTAAAGTAGTGTGGTGTGTCACATGCAAATACCATAAGCATCGCTCTCGTGTAGGCAGGCAAGAGGGAGGGAGGAAGGTAGGAAACGCAGAGTAAACGAAAGTGAATATAAATTTGTTATTATTTTTCTAACATCATCATTATTTTTTTTTTGTCTATACTATTATTTTTATTCTGTCATTTTGTCTCTGTCTCACACACACACACTTATAAATGCAGTATGAGGCAGCTGTGATTAAAATGAAAAATGATAAAGCTCGTGGGTTTGATCAGCTTCCAGCAGAATTTATAAAACAAATGGACAAGAATGAGAAAACATAGTTGACTAAAATATGTAATTCTAATTATACTTCAAATGAAACCTTCTCAGTGATTTAAATAATAATAATATTTGTATTATTACCTAAAGAGCCAGGAGCCTTAGAGTGCACCCAGTTTAAAACAGTGACCTTAATAAGTCATTCCTGCAAAGTCTTATTAAACATAATTTTAAGTAGAATAAAGTTTAGAATAGAAAGTGAGTTATCTGAAAAGCACAGTGGATTTATACAGGGAGAGGGAACTAGAGAAGCTATAGATGGTATGAGAATTTTGGGTGAAAGGGCTTGAAGGGTCCAATGAAATATATATATTTGCTTTGTTGATTTTTAAAAAGCTTTTGATAAGGTAAAGAACAATAAACTTATAGAGATCTTGGAATGAAATATGCATTATTGAAGGAGATATTAGAATTATAAATAATCTATTATAAATAATCTTTACTAGCAACAGGAGGCTGCAGTGCTAGTAAATAATGAACCAACTAATTGGTTCACAGTTAGACAGGGAGTAAGACAAGACTGTATTGTATCCCGAAGTCGTTAACAGATTAGTGGGCAAAGGTATAAAAAATATGGTACAAGAGTTAAAGCTGTAAAGACTAAAGTAACAGTTGGTTCCAAATTAGAAATACATCCTAAAATACAAATTATGGTTGGCAACAGGGGTCTTAAAGAAGCGGAAATTTTTGGGTGTACTTGGGAGGTAATAGTAGCTGTGATGGTAGATATATGGAATAAATAAAAATAAGAATAGGGTAAGAAAAAAATAGCATTTACTGATCTAAAATACCTAATGAAAAGGGATATTACCTTCAATTTAAAAAAAAAAGCAGCCACCTGAAAGAGGTTGGAGGCCTTTGAAATACGGTGTCATAGGCGAGGAAACCAAATGAAGAAGTACTAAGAGAAATACTTGAAATGTACAGAAAAGGAAAAATTAGCTACTTTGGTCACATAATTAGGGATGAGGGAATAATAACAGAAGTATTAATGGACAAAGTTGAAGGTAGGAGGGCCAGAGGAAGGCAGAGTCTGGGATGGATGAATGAAAAATTAAAAACTGGATCCTCAGAGTGATACAAAATCTTGGAGGATTGGTAAAAACAGTCTAAGAATGTTTAGAGTAGAGAAATGTGGTCGCCAACCCTCAGATATGCGGACGGTACTCTGATTAGATTGATTGACATGAACACACACACACACACACACACACGCGCATACTTACAGTCAAACTCATTCCCATTGTAAGTAAAGAGACCTTGGACACGCCATGAACTTAATGCAGAGAAACAAACGCACAAATACACTACTCATTTTCGCAGTAAATTATTAGCATAATACTTACTGACGACACAAAAAATATCAAATTACCCTTGACTTTCATATTACCGTGAGTCATTGTGTTGTGATGTATTGTAATGTATATTGTACTGTGATGTATTGGAATGTATATTGTATTGTGATGTATTATTATGTACATTCAACGAAGTTATATTTGTTAGAGGAGCTAAAGTTACCTTCAAAATATACGTCATTGACATTCCTCATCATATAAGATACACTGGTATACACAATTATACTTCCTTGACATACATCTCTCGCATACACAATCTTCTGCAGTATATAACAGTTTATAATACAATCTTTGAAAAAAAAATCTTAAAAGTAGCGTTCTATTTCAGCATATTATATTCTGCTCTATAATCTTGGTGTTAACTAAAAAAAAAAAAAGTATCGGTCGTAAGTGTAGTCATGCAGGTCTGGGATACGTAGTCACAGAGGTTTCTAAATAATCCTCGTAAATGATGATGTAATACTGTAGTTGAATAGTCGACTAAAGATAAAACATAAAAAGATATGATAATCCTACATGAAAATCCTACAGAATATGACTCACACACGTGTATCTAACACCAGTTAAAGAATACAGATAAGGTACAGAATGATAAGGAAAAGGATTATGTATATTCGTCCCAAATAAAGTAGCTTTACGGAGGAGTCCGATGAATTTCAAAATGAACACTGCGACTTTTGTTGTCTCGGGATTGGGTTCTCAAAATCCTTCGTCCATTGTGTTATATTGCCTCACAGAGAATAGCAAAGAACTTATCTAATTAAGGTAGATTCTAAGCGTAATTTTTAGGGGTGTTATTTTAGCTTGTAATGTTTGTATTTTAACTTAGATTTAGTAAGTAGGTGTATCATGACCTGTTTATTTACGAGTCTCTGTGAATCAGTCTCCAGAGGTATTGACATCAGAGCTGGCATGTAGATTTGAATGCTTTTTACAACAAACACAGAGGGGATCCGAACCCTAACAAAGTGTAGAGATTGAAGTTCATATTGCTTATACTATTATTTATAGAGGATTAAAGTCTATATATACTGTAGGCTGGGATAAGAGGATTAGTGTGTCCATGTCGAATATAATATGAAGAGAGAATTCATGAGATAAATAGAGAGAGATAGAGACAGAGATAGAGAGAATGTCATGTATTCAAGCGCTTAAATCAACACATTATAATTATCGCATTCAAAGGTTAAGTCTCCAAGTATTTTTCACTCGATATTTTCTCCTTTACGATTAAACAACAATTCACCTTTTGAAACCACTTTAAATACAATTACTAATAATAACAAGTGACATTTTTCATACTTTTATTATGGATCAATATTCTACCATTTTGGTTTATATCTGTACTAATACTTTTGTTATTGTTCTTTTGGTGATAAAATGGAATGCATGATATTGCTCTCTCTCTCTAACCCTCCACCACCTCGTCCTCCAACAGGGGCAGCGCAGAGGATGACACACTCCTGGAGATTTCCGACATCTTACCCGCGGACACTAAAAGTTACGATAAGATGCGTCCACCTCAGTCACAAGGTCAGTCAATACTCTTTAACCTTCCAGTTACTACAGTTAGTTACTTTTATATTGCTAGTTACTACAGTCAGTTGCTCGTTAGTCTACCAGTTACTACAGCCTGTTATTATAATTTTTGCCAGTTATTACAGTCAGTTCTTAGTTACTCTACCAGTTACTCCAGTCAGTTGCTCGTTAGTCTGCCAGTTACTACAGTCAATTGTTAATGTTTCTAACGAATCTGCCACAACTCGTTCATTATGTTTCAACGTTCTTAGTGACATTTTATTGTGGCGTTCTAAATGGTATACGACTCTTGACATTTGTTGACCTTCACCATTGAGTGGACTGCGTGTCAATGTTTCGTGATTTTTCTAACTTTTTTCATCAAAGGTTCACACACACACACACACACACACACACACACTCTCTCTCTCTCTCCTTGGTCTGAATGTCATTGTAAGGTTCAACACGTCCTTCGCTGAGTGTCTTTGTAAGGTTCACACACACACACTCGTCCTTGATCTGAATGTCATTGTAAGGTTCAACACGTCCTTGACTGAGTGTCTTTGTAAGTATATAAAACACACACACACACACACACACAAACACACATACACACACACTACAACACTACAATACACTACAACACACTACAACACACTACAACGCACTGAATAACACCTCTCCATTAAATTCGTCACATACACTAGGAACTCAAAAGCTTCTTCACAACACACTGTTATCCTTCAGTTAATTAAGCGGGATGCTCCTACCTCAAGCTGTGAGAGAAAGGCATGGTGGCAGAGAGAGAGAGAGAGAGAGAGAGAGAGAGAGAGAGAGAGAGAGAGAGAGAGAGAGAGAGAGACATGCTGGCAGACACAGTGACACAAATATAATGCGAAAGAGAGAGAGAAGTGACTCTCAAACACATACAAAGAAAGAAAAAGAAAGATTATATTTAGGCAAGGAAGAGAAAGTGAGATAGAGATAGACAGATTAAAGAGAGATCACAAGATAACTTTATTTGTGTGTGTGTGTGTGTGTGTGTGTGTGTGTGTGTGTGTGTGTGTGTTTCTGTATTTCCGTCTGCGTGTCTGTCTGTCTCTCTGTCTGTCTGTCTTTGTCTGCCTGTCTGTCTATCCCTGTCTTAGGAAAATACATCAAACAATTTATTCTGGAAAATAACCTAACCTAACCTAACCTAACCAAGAGTAACACTTCATTCAGGAAATAACAGAAGCTATCGTAACTTCTGAAAATCCTGAGTTAAAATTGCACCTAGCAAGATATCGCAGGTGTAAACACTAGCTTGGTGCTGTGAGACATAGAGAGAGAGACATTTAGGGAGAATGTTAAGTGGGGTGTGTGTGTGTGTGTGTGTGTGTGTGTGTGTGTGTGTGTGTGTGATATTAAAAGAAAATTTCTTATGTACACCGTCACAGGTTCTCATAAGCCTTCCCATCACCCAAGTTAAAACTCTAAACTGCTTTTTTTTCCAAGTTTACAAGACTTGTTATTAAGAGAAAATAAGGTCTTCGTTAGAATGAATATTAAGTTTGGTGAGGATTTAAGTTTACATTTTAAACTTTCCTTGTTTTCTCTCAAGTCTTCATACCTGTTGCAACTTTAGTTTCCAAAAGGATAAGTTTTAAGCTACGCATAATGAGTCTGATCCAGAGTTGAGGTGATGTCCTTTCTCAACACACGGCAACTTTACGTACCAGCTATATGACTTGTAAATGTGAGACACGCTGTTAGAGATGGGAGCTGTGAGGCAATTTACGGTTTCCAGGTTCATGGATAAATTTGCCTTGAGTGAAAGATAGATTAAGAAAGTTTACTCAGTGACTTCCTCGTATATGAAGGTGTTGGTAGAATGTAATGGTACGGGGATTTACCATATTGTTGGGGTAAGTTAAAGGGGAGTTGGAGAGAGATACATACATACACCAGTTAAGGTTAGGTTAGGTTAGGTTAGGTTAGGTTAGGTTAGGTTAGGTTAGGTTAGGTTAATATTATCTTATTATGTTTTTTAAATGTTTACACTAAAGTCAACTAATTACCTGTGTCTTTAAATCTTCCTTAATGAGGTATAATTTATCCCCTGGCCTTTGAAATCTTAAACCATATTTAATAAACTTCGGAAGAGGTAATTTCAACTTTCTGGGTTTACCTAATTAAAGATAGGAAAAAAGAGAAGAAAAATAAAAAGAAAATAATCGTGTTTGTTGGTAAATACTTTGAAAATGGAGGAGGTTAGTGAGGACCAGACTGCCTCCACCGTGAGAGAACTGGCTGGCTGGCCCTTAACACTCACCTGCTAAACGATTGCCACCCGCTAAAAGAACTTCAGGAATTCATGGTGTAACTTATTGGAATTACATGAAGTTATAACTCACAAATTTTACACTTTATTGATTTATATTATATTTTGGGTAAATATAATTGGGTTTTTTATCCTGTCTATATAAGGATTAAATCTCTTTCTTCATTTGTTTCTTCCTATTCTTTTATTATTCTTAGATTTTTTCTCCTTTTTCTTTTTTCCTTCTTACCTGAACCTCCTCCTCCGCCCCCTTCCCCTCCCTCCTTCTGGTTACCTCACCTTCAACAGTTACTTTGGTCCCACTTCTCTTTGAAACTAATTTATAACATCAGATATCCATTATTAGTGTCATTTTCCGTGGGTGGTAGGCGGCAGTGCCTTTCAAAATATTTACGTATATAAAAGATTTCATTCTAATTCCCTAAAACAAAGATTATTTTTATATACAAAAAGCTTTTGTTTGTTTGTTGTATTCTTCAGCAAAGCTTTTTCATTCACCTTACGTCATATTAGGTTCCTCTCTCTCTCTCTCTCTCTCACTGTTTAGCTGTCTGATAGTTGTCTATCTCTTTCTCTCCTCCTAACAATAATAACATGTCCTCTCTAACCACCTCCTGCTCCTGACCATAACCTAACCTAACCTAACCTGACCATGTAAACACAGCTGTAAGGGCCGTTGTTCTCCTGTGTGACGCCTCTCTTCTCTCTCTCCCTCAGGCAACCCAACAGTCGTTTACTTCCACGTGACGGTCATGAGCCTTGACTCCATCGATGAGAGTTCTATGGTAAGTATTATGGTGAAGTAAACAAACAGATGCCGTGAGAAAATTGAGACCGTGTTTGGTCCACATCTCATGGTCAGGTCTGAGAGCTATAAGTCTCTGGGAATTTGTGGAGACAACCTCAATATTTTCTTTGTCAATTTGGACGGTGATAGTGACCCCTCCCTAGATCGTTAACTTACCAATAGTGACCTGACCTAACCTGACCTGACCTGACCTGACCTCCTATGATGATGATCGGTAATTTGTTCCACTCCTCCATTACTACACTATTTTCAAAGCAATGTTTACCTATCTCTGTCATCCACTGCTTCGAAAACAGTTTAAAATAATGATTATTGTTTTTTTTATACATGAGCGCCCACTTGTGAAGCTATACTGGGCATCATTGATCAATTTGTGTTTCTCGAGGTGATTTCGAATTGAGTTTGAAATGATTACTTTCACCTGGACCACCAGGATACTAAAAGCAGTCCTAGACTCTGTTATATTTCACACAAAGCCTGTTCAACGAGCTTATGGCGCCGTGAACCTCTAATGGGGTCTACCCGTATCACGTAGGTGGTCAGAGTAACGTTTTACCACATCTGGCTTCGAAACACGAGGTAGCGTTCCCCTGTCACAGTCATGGGCTCGTGGGCCGTAGGTTCGAATCCTGGCGGGTTGAGGTGTTGATTGTACGTAGAAGTCCGCGTGCTTTATTGGGCTAATGAAATAAATACATTCATATATATTAGTTAAAAAAAAAAAAAAAAATATATATATATATATATATATATATATATATATATATATATATATATATATATATATATATATATATATATATATATATATATATATATATATATATATATATATATATATATATATATATATATATATATATATATATACAATATACATACATTAACTTGAACTCATACAAACCTATATACTGCCTCTTTCTGTTCCTATTAGAGACTAAATAATATCCCTACATTTAACCTGAGTAGATCACTTTGTACACTAAATTGACGTCGTATGTCTAGGCCCCCGTGTCCACATCCTGCTCCAAAATACACTCACTGTATACGAGGAGGTATTCTTGTGTACTGGCCGGAGGTACTTTCAGGTTTTAGTGATTTTACCTCTGAAAAGTTGGTTTATTTCTGTAATCATGGTTTTAGGTTGTTTTTTTGTTGTAGATATACTTGATTGTTCGCTCTCTCTCTCTCTCTCTCTCTCTCTCTCTCTCTGTGTTTCTTTATCATTCTATGTTTCTTTCTCTCTCTCTTGTCTATTCTCCCATACATAATGTTCGCAAAACTTTGGTTTTACTAGCGATTGAATCCTTTTAATTTGTGTTACGTTGGGTTAGGTTAGGTTACATGAAGCTAGATTAATTTATATAAGATTAGGTTTACATTAGGGTGATTAATTTTAAGGTTAAGTAAGCTGGTGGGGGTTAATCTTCAGGCGATCGGTAAATTAGCATCATAAATGGTTAAGTTAAACAACAGTACAGCAGGTGAAAGGAAGAAGTTAATCAAGGACTGATGATGCTAACTTCTGTGACTTCATAGAGCTAGGAAGAGAAACCCTCAAGGTGGAATTAATCCCTCGGTAATATATTATTTTTATCAGATAGGAAGTCCGAGTGAGAAGCTTAGTGTACAGTAAGTTGAGGGGGAGAACCTGGGCTTCCTGTAGTGGTTAGTAGTAGAAGATGAAACGAGACGGATGTTATTGTTATTTTACTGGTGATGTGACGTGTGTGATTTATGACAGCTACTGTTTTTGTGATTTAAGAGCGAAACTTTGTTGTTGACGTGACGCGTAAGTAGCCCGTTTATGGTCACTTAAGAACAACAATTCTGAACAAAAGAGAAATATGCAAGTTGTTATCGAGAACTTAACATTATTCAACATGGGAAAATATTCTTCACTATGAAATGGAGAAAAATATCAGCATTATGGATATTTTTCTTCTTGTTCTGGACTTTTACAATAATATCTGCTTCTCCACAACACACAACACGGATAAACATATTATTTCTTCATAAGATTATAGAGTTTTCGTTTGGCTCTAGTAAACTAATATTCTCACAAGCTTTAGATGGTGAACAAAACACAAAAACTCAACATCAAACTTCATATCCACCGTAAAATGGTATCAACAACGAACAATATCCAGAAGGTATATTACCATAATAAAAATAATTTCGTCCCATTACTTTTTAGCGACACGCCGACTTATGATGTTATTCGGGGTTGTTCAGGGTTGTCTAGGGCTATTAGGGCTCTCTAGGGTTACCCAGAACAGCCCTGGGGTATTCAGGATTGTCCATGGCTGTTTTGGACTTTTCAGGGTAATCCAGGTCTGTCTATGCTAATCAGGACTGATTAATTCTTAAAAAAAATTAAATTGCACTGGTAAGCCATTCAGGGCAAAGCATTCTGATATGCACTCAAGGAGGTCGAGTAAGGTAACCCGCTAGCCCTGAGTGGCTGCCCTTCAGCTTGAGTGGCCCAATCACAGGCCACTCCCAGAGAACCACAGAGAACCGTCCCTCAAATGCCTTCTCTCGTGCTTCAGGGACGAATGGCCTCTTTCTCCTCAAAGAAGGAAATAAGATGAAAACTAAGTAAAGAGGAATGTTTCTGAATGCATTTTGGTGCGTACTATTTTCAGTGTATTATTATTATTATTATTATTATTATTATTATTATTATTATTATTATTATTATTATTAGGAGTAGTAGTTGTAGTAGTTTTACACTGATAGGATAGCTACATATGTATTAGGATATTTAATATTAAGGTAATTAAATGGTGGCGAAGGTGTGGCTATTGGGGGAGGCTGGAGGCCACGGTTTAAAAAAAAAAAAGTTTTAGTAGTACTTATACATCGTAGACAAGTACCAACACTACCACTACTACCACCACACTATCACTATCATCATCATTATTATTAGTACATCAAAAGCCATACTGTACATCTGTCAGTCCTCGGTACATCCAACTTATTCCCATTATTCTTCACTATTTTTGTTTTATCTTTCTCTCTCTTGGTCTATCCATTCCACGTCTCACCCTTCCCCTTCGTAACGAGATCATTTACGCTAACTACACCACCTCCACTTCCTCCTCCTTCCATTTAAACCTTAATTACCAACCTTCTCGTCCCCTGCCTGTACCTGCTGCCTCCTTATCACTACCCTCTGACGTGGTATTGTGTTGGTCCCTAGGTGCGGTTCCTGTCTTACTCACCGCTGTAGAGAATTCCTCCTCTCTCACCCTCCTCCCTACCTTCCCTCTCACGTTCCTTCCTGCCTAACCCTCCCCCCCCCCCTCGTGTCAACATCACTATCACAGGAGGTTGTTGATTATAAATATGTCTTGTATTATTGTATGTCTTTTATTATGTTGTTATGTCTTTTAGTGTCTTTATTATTTGATTTTTTATTTATTTTTATTTTTTTTTTTCTGTTTGGCTCTCTCTCTCTCTCTCTTTGTCGTTCTTTCTCTTTCTCACACACACACACACACACACACACACACACACACACACACACACGTGATCCGCCTCCATCCTTTTGCATAACACGACGATCACTCTCCCTACACTCATTCACCCACTCTCCCTACTCTCACCCACTCTCCCTACTCTCACCCACGCACTGCTGTTGTCAGACCTTTTACATCAGGTTCAATATGTCAAGAAGAATTGAGGAGTCTCGTCCTCTACTTGTTATTGTGTCGTCAAACATTCTTCTCTACATTTATCTTGTCTGAGTCAGGTAAATGATATCACCTACAGCAGGAGAGTATGTGTCTGTAGGTCCTGTAGGTAAAGACTGTACAAACGGCAGTCATAATCTATATTTACTGGAGAGGCTTAGAGTGTGTGTGTGTGTGTGTGTGTGAGAGAGAGAGATAGAGAGAGAGAGAGGGAGAGAGAGCGCACACAGGCTGAAGTAATGCGTCTAGTGTGGCAGCATTATGTTAGTGTCAAGGTGCAAGTACTGCTAACTTCCTCTCGCTTTCAGCTACCGTCGCTGGCAAGCTTTCGTGGCAAGCAGGGAAGCAACTTGCATAAGTCTTCCCCTGTCAGTACACCGCCTGAAAAGGTATAAGGAGAGTCTTAGGACAAACCTAGAAAAGTGCCAAATCGACCCCCTCACCTGGGAGATGATTACTCCACACCGTAACGCTTAGAGGATCGCCACACGAGAAGGTGTCAATACTTTCGAGTTAGCCCGACTGCATAACGAGGCAGACAAGCGCCAACGCCGGAAAGACGCTGCCGCCGCCCCTCCCGCACTAGATGTAGCCTTCAACACGTGCATCATGTGTGGACGACACTGCCCGTCCCATATCGGCTTCTTTAGTTATTTCAGAACTCACTAACCTGGGTGATATCCTTAATAACTCATATCATTGTATCATAGCTGGATGATCGTCATACTCGATACAGAGTGACAGCAAAGTAGTAGTTGCAGTGTGGGTAGCCTCCATCATACTCAGCCGCGGTCCTAGGAGGTGATGCTTGAGGTGCCTTAACAGACAGGTTTGATCTGGACTGTAAGGAGGCTGGTGATGCAGCTTGAAGCTCTAGCTGTTAAGACGAGGGATCTGTGGACCGGCATATTGTCAGGGAGCGGCAGCACATCTCTAGTTAATGTAGGTTAGGTTAAGTTAGGTTAAATTTGGTTAGATTAGATTAGGAAAGGTATATCTTCTGAACTTCTCATACTATAAATAGAAATACGAAGTGTAATATTTCCTTTTTCCTCGTATCTCCAACACAACTTGTCAGCATTAGGAGACAACTAAGATATGAACCAAACATGGAGATGGAAGGTACTGTACAGTTTACTTAGCTCTAGGGGAGGAAGGTAGGTTGGTGCCGAATCAAATACCAGAATAACGCTTAAGGTAAAAATAAGGGATTAAAAGTACACCTAGACTGTGGTTTGTCTGGATACGTTCGTTTAACATTACTTACAGCACACAAGTGAAGAGCAAAATCTTGGTGATTCAGGAACCAGTCACCTTGTGTGTCTGCTGTTATCTCCTTGGCAATACATAAGTCACATGCACTTCTCTCCATTGTTATTTTTTTAGCAGAATAATAACTGAAATGATAAAAAAGTGGGCTTGAAAGTTGGTTCCTTAGCCATGACTGTCTGTTAGAGACGATGTGGACACACCACATTGTATACTCTATCCACGACACAGAAGGAGGCAGCATGGCCGGCGGTACACTCGACTACCCACACTTCTCCGACTATAAGGTTAAGGACCCATTAAGCTAGGAGTGTCCCGGGATCTAGCTACTACTTTTCCTGGAGATTTGTTATAAGTACAGTAGTTTCCATTTTCTATCCTACTTAGGAATAATACAACTCAGTCTTCCAGGAGGCAGTCTTAAGTGCAGTCTTAAGTACAGTCTTCCAGGAGGCAGTCTTAAGTACAGTCTTCCAGGAGGCAGTCTTAAGTACAGTCTTCCAGGAGGCAGTCTTAAGTACAGTCTTCCAGGAGGCAGTCTTAAGTACAGTATTCCAGGAGGTACTATCTGATCCAGCCACCCAGGAGGTGTCTATACTTACCACAGTGTCAGCTGATAGTCTTAACACAATGTCGCTATTATAGAGAAGATCATAACACTCCAACCAAACACAGTCCACTTAACACTCAGACAACTAACTGGAAATCATGTTTAGTAAACTGAAGCTTCTTTCTTATATGAGAACTAAAGACTAAGAACCTTTTTTCTTTTTTTTATTCTCTCGATTTGTGAATTAGTGAGAACCTCTGATAAAAGCTCTTGAAGTTGAGTGAAGGACTGGCAGTGTATCTCTCGAGGGACGTGTAGTTAAAATAATTTTTTTTCCAGACTTTTATTTCCTTCCGTCGGTCTGCTAGAGTGCTCAGCAGTAACCTCTGGCTGAGTTAATTACCTGCGGCTCCTGGGAGAGTATAAAGACGACTCGGTGACGAATGTGCTGAAAATCTTGTGGTTGTGTTTCATGACACACTGTATGGAGAAGTGTAAACAGTTCAGTGAATTTTGAGGGTATCTGCGACGTTCAGAAAATCAAGTAAAATAGCTGTATATGTATGTATGTATGTATGTATGTATGTATGTATGCATGTATGTATGTATGTATGTATGTATGTATGTATGTATGTATGTATGTATGTATGTATGTATGTATGTATTATATGAAATTGTACTGCTAATTAAATCATTATTCGAGAACAAAAGTTAATCTCGTGAACAAATTATTTTATATCACACAATGAATAACAAAATTACAACAATTCGTTATCCATGTCGATTTATACTGTACATTACTGCGCTTCAACAACTAAGGTCTTTACGGGTTAGCAAATGCACTAGTCATCAACAATATGGTATTAAAAAGAGATTTATCGTTCAGTCTGGGTTATTGATGTGTTGTAATTAAATAATACGGAGGTCAGTTGTTGAAGCCTAAATATGGTTTTAATACTCGTCATTTTCATATCTGGCTACAATAGATTAATGCAAACATGAGATATTCATATGAGGTAATTTTTGTTTTCCATTTCATATTCCACACACACACACACACACACACACACACACACACACACACACACACAGACCTAACTTACCCTAACCTGACGACAATTGACCATACAATCTTCCAGGAGGAGAGTTAACGACTTGACATCTAGTTCCCCTCGTAGTCGTGTGAGATAATTACCCCCATTAGGAAACAGCTTCACGCGTCATTATTACTTTCTTAAGTGTATGAAGGGAACTTAGCCCTTTCTTTCACATCGTTAGTGACCAATGAACTGACTGTATTGTAATTGGTTGTCTTTATCGTGTTTCGTGATTATTTAGTCTTTTAACCCTTTTATAGCGATAGTTTAAACCTTAAACGATTGTCCTTAATGGTTTGCCGTTTAAACTATCGTCTTCAAAGGGTTAAAACGTCGTCTTCAAAGGGTTTAATCATAGTCTTTAAAGGTTTATAGTAGTTTAAACCATTGTCATCAAAGGGTTCATTTATTGTCTCCAAAGGTTTATTATTTAAACCATCTTCCTCAAAAGGTTAACAGAGGTAAAATATTCTTTTATATATAATATATATATATATATATATATATATATATATATATATATATATATATATATATATATATATATATATATATATATATTATATATATATATATATATATTATATATATTGTTCTCCAAAATACAACATTACAGTTAGTTTTGGACGCTGTTGTGATGGGCCTTGGATCTGTTCGTTCAATATTCAAGAGAAAGCTGAGTATTTCATAAATATTTACCGTACGAATATGCAGTTACTATCAGGTTCCGAATATATGAAAATTAATAAGAGAAATACTTTTCATCTATAAATTTTGTATGGTTGAGTAAATACACCTTAATAATAATAATAATAATAATGATAATAATAATAATAATAATAATAATAATAATAATAATAATAATAATAATAATAATGATAATAATAATAATAATAATAATAATAATAATAATAATAATAATAATAATAATAATAATAACAATAATAATAATTTCATATATAAGATTTATCATGGTGGTATACTGTTGCCATTAATAAAAGAATGTATGGACTGAATAGAGAATTTTCCTTCTACTCAGACAAGTAACTCTACTAAATTCTCCTTTCCTCTCACCCTCTCTCACCCCCACACAGACTTACGCTGCAGACATCTTCTTTGCCCAGAGTTGGAAGGACCACCGGCTTCGCTTCCCACAGAACATGACGGGGGAGTACCGTCTGCTGCCCGTGTCTTGGCTCAAAGACATCTGGAGACCTGACGCCTTCTTCAAGAATGCCAAGTCCGTCACCTTTCAAACTATGACCATCCCGAACCACTACTTATGGCTGCACCTCGACTCTACTATCCTCTATATGGTTAAGTGAGTACAACTTATACTACTACAACAATAATAACACTAATAATAATAATAATAATAATAATAACTAATAATATTAACAACAGGTCAGGTATGTGGCGTTATAAAAGCAATACCTCCGCTCTTCACAGCATCAAGAGTTAAGATCAATGAGAAAAATCACTCTTAATTCCTGGGTTCTGTTGACATGTGTTTTGTTAGTCAAGAGTTGGTGTAAACAGCTGGAGGATGGGCTGGCTATATTAGGATAGAACTGTTAATCTAGTTACAGTTTGTTGAGTGCGGATCTGAAGCTCACTGGAACGCTGTTAGTAGTGGTCAGGAGTTATGGGATTTAGTTATGTTCACTACAGGGGTTTATGGGGGTTAGGTTAATACGCGCTTAATATAACTAATAAATATACACCTTTATGTTTTTTGCTTGTGAAACATATTAACTAATAATAATTAATTAGTTCTTATATACGAAGACATAGCATTAGATAAGCAAATAAAACATTGATATCTTAATAAAATAAATGGGGAAATGTGATTCATCGTTATTAGAAAAACACGAAATTCGAAAGCGCATTCGTTTAGTTCATATCTTTAATGGTGAACAGATATGTGAATTACCCGAAAGCGTATGTGTGTGTGTGTGTGTGTGTGTGTGTGTGTGTGTGTGTGTGTGTGTGTGTGTGTGTGTGTGTGTGTGTGTGTGTGTGTGTGTGTGCATATGAATCAACGTTTACGTACATGGTAGAGTGCTTCTGGTCGTCAGCCAAGCCGCTTACCTTAATGAAAATTTACCTGGTGTTGACATCGGCATTAACTCATTATGTTTTCACAGCACCTAGTCACTTAGCAGACTGTCACTGTCAGCAAAACCACACACTCACACTGTCAGCAACACACTCATAATGTCAGTAACACCACACACTCATACTGTCAGCAACACCACACACCCACACTGTCAGCAACACCACCCACCCATACTGTCAGCAACACAACACACTCACACTGTCAGCAACACCACACACTCATACTGTCAGCAACACAACACACTCACACTGTCAGCAACACAACGCACTCAACAATTTATCTCATCACGAGTTTTTGTATGGCGGCCAAAACCACATCACTTGTTAATTAGTGATAGAAAAAGTAATTGACACTCAACTGTTGATTGTGGCAGAAAGATAACGTGATAGTGGAATAAATTAATTCACTTTGCATACATATTTTTGTTTAGTTGTAAAGTGAATAATTAATATGAATCGTATTATATTATTACCACCAGTGTATCGTTATTTATTTGATTTTATGGTAAGTGAATATGGTTTAGTTAATGTTTACATAATATAGTAATATACAGTATTTTATACATTTGGTAAATACTATTAAAACAAATTTTTGCTAAGTATCGTTAAATGTTTTAGTCTCTGGCGGCAACATTATTATTGACAAAAAACACTTATGTCAGTTTCCCACACACTTAGAGCCAGTCTCAAGGTTCACTGAGCAAGGTTGCGTCACCTCTGGAAGTTGATAACTAACTTAGAAGTTCCTAAAGTATTTATAATATCGTCGTGCGTCGAGGAAAGGTTTATAATCCATTCTAGGAGAGTGCAGCGTGGGAGAACAGCTTCCCTGGACGTTTTGATGATGCTGTAAAAGTCGGAATGTTACCTTCACGCTGTTGAGGTGACAAGTATTGCTGTGTCTGCTGCCATCATCCTGGTTCAGTTTATATATATATATATATATATATATATATATATATATATATATATATATATATATATATATATATATATATATATATATATATATATATATATATATATATAGGAACAATTGTGTCAGATGCAATTCCAGTAATTTCCTGATTTTTTCTGTAATCTTCATTATTGTGTCCAACATACTGAATGAATATAGTAACACCAGTCAGCCTCTCACTCACTCGTCCTGGCGTGTACCTGGCAACGCATCTATAAACTGTATCTGCTGAAGAAAGTTGGTCCAATATGCATGGCGGTCCATTAGGGTCAGTGAGGATCAAGCACGTTTAAGAATAAGTTCTCGGGATACATAAGAGTTGTGTGGCAGACACTACACTTGACCACCTTC
>NW_024739542.1:4942261-4964761 GCF_018991925.1 Homarus americanus | reverse complement strand
AGGGGTGAGGGAGTAGTGAGAGGGGGGGAGGATGGTAGAGGTAGTGGATGAAATGAAGGTGAAATGTCTGAGGTGGAGGGGATGAATGATGTGTGGTGGAGTGTGGTATAAGGGCGTGGGAAGTGGAGCAGTAGGATAGAGGGGGACGAGAGAGAGTGGAGGATGAAGGAGGAGGAGGAAGAAGAGGAAGAGGGGGGTTGGTAAGGTTGGTGGAGTGGGTCAAAGGTCAGATAGGGGAAGTGACACACCGTGTAACAAAGGCCACGTAAATCAGAGGTCAATCTTCACTCTTTACGCTATTGTATTTCTTTTTTATATTCACCGCTAGAGAGGATTAGCTCCTTGTATGTGAAATTATTATTATGTTTTTCTATAATCTGTTCACTAGAAGCATACAACTTAGGCTTAGGGTCAGTATGCAGCAACACAGATGATTGGCTGATTACTTTCTTCACACATTTTATTACCTAACTCCTCCTAATACAAATATATCTGTCTACACTAGCTGAGTTAGTTAACCACAAATCACATGCAGCACTTCATGACTGTTGCCTCATAGTCCATATCTGCGACTTTTGTTGGTTTGGGGCCGAAGATCTTGTTTCCCTGAGACACCCCAGTGCAGAGTTGAGGTGACCACCAGGGAGTGAAGCTGCCTTGGTCCACATTCTGGATTCTCTTTGAATACATTCTGCTTTTTTTCGTTCTTGTTTATCCTGTGTACAGGTTCTAGAGTCAGGTCACAGTGGCATGCAGTCATGGGATCAAATATCCTGATGTCAAAGAAGGTTCACTGTTTACTCGTCCAGAACCCTCGAGCACTGACATCCACACGGGTTTAATTAGCTGTGTTGGCAGTCCGGTGAAGCACATACCTCTACTTGTAGGTTCCCTGCTGGTTCCCTGACATCATCTTTACCACCTCCATAATGATATCTATAATAACAACACACACACACAAACACAAACACAAACACACAAACAAAATACCCTCAAGCACTAGTAAGCAAACAGCGAGCAAGCAAAAATATAATCACAATTTGTCCGAGACTCTCTTTAGGCAGAGAGGAAAGAGTTGCCTATATGATGACCTGCCAATGCCTCCACTACATAACACATGGACCCTCCTTCCCCCTCCTCCTAACCATTCTTCCTTCCTCCTTCCCTTTACCATCCCCTCCCCCCTCCTCCCACACCCTGAGCTATGGTTTGCGTTGAATTGACGTAGGTTATTGTGTAGTGTAGTATTAAGGGGATTCAGTTACATCAATATTCGGAAATCATCAATTTGGTTCACACTCCAGACTGCATGACAGATATACTACGATAATCGGTAATCAACAACACGGTTTATGTTAACCGAACCCCAAATACAGTATTCCGGATATTCTGCAAAAGTTTGGATATCAGCATAACTTTATATACTTAATGACAAAAAGTATAAAATAAGTTATCCGTTGTAAAAATAATAGCATTTTACAGACACTAGATATTAAAAGTTATCCGATCTCCGGTTTACATTAGAGTATTGTGATTATTGGCTTTCAGTACAGAGAGCAAAAAGGTTTTTGTAAATAAAATATCAAGCTTCATGGCGGGTTATGATTACATTACTCTCCAGCCCATAAAGGCGTTAACAGGTAAGTGACGTTATCAAAAGAGAGTAAAAATATAGCCCTCTATATATTAACACTAAACACGTTAATCGTCAAAATGGTTTAGTCTGAAAAATACAATAAATGGGACAAGAATGTCAACAGCCGGATTTCACACCAAAATAGTTATATGGCTAAAGTTTTTAATTATCGTAAACTTTTAAACATTAAACACTGTGGTTGGTAACGTTGTAAAACTATTGCATTTAGATTAAAGTTAATAGTTTTCATTATACCCCCCCAAAAAAAAGTTTCAATGATGAGAGATACAGTTTTAATGTCGGGATTTCTGCGTAATGAATGACTCGATGACACCATCAGCGGACACACTCGCATAGATCACAAAATGTATCACTTATTAGTCTCGTAAATTGAACGTCACTGCCCCGTTTGCTCGTTCGTTCGTTCATTTGTTTGTTTGTTTGTTGTTTTATGTTTTTTTTTTTTTCATGTCGAGGGCTACCAATCCTGAGACAGTGAGCAAAATTAACCTCCCCGGCCCAAAAACAGTTCCAAAATATACCGTGTATAGTATATGTCCTACACTACTGACAGCCATCATTAAAAAAATCTCGTAACGTCATTGAATCTGTAGAAGAATTTTGTAGAGCAAGTGATAAGGAAGAATTTATACGACGTAATTAGTGTTTATGTAGTGAATAGTGAATGATAACACCTTTGTGGTTGTTACCTCATATAGGAACTAAATACGTGTCATTTTAACTGTGTGTGATAAAGGTGATATAGTTTTTTTGGTATTCCTTGTATACGGTGATTTATCTCCTTGAGTACAATAATTTATATCCGTGAATACGATGAGTTAACCCCTTTGAGTACGATAATTAAACTACTTCAGTACGATAATTTAACTCCTTCAGTACGATAAGTTAACCCCTTCAGTACAATAACGTGGGGAAATGTTATCATATCACAATACTGAAGGGGAGAGGGAGAGAGGAGGGGGTAAGAATGAGAGAGAGGGAAGAGGGTGAAGGGAGGATGGGGCGAGGGAGGGTGAGAGGGAAGGAGGCAAGGAGGAGGGGTGATGGGGGAAGGGGGTTGACATCATTACACAAGACGTATAAAACAGTAGTTAAAGAGTATGTCAGGTCGTTAGGTTTCTCATAAGCACCGAGACTTCTCCATTATCATCCCACAGCGGCTACAATTTTTCTTTTTAATTTCAGTAAAACACTTCATTTAATCCAATCTGAGTAGTAAGAAAAGGCTATTATGTTATATCTTTCTTGAAGTAGATTTAACACTTTTAACAAATTTAAATTCTCTTTTTTTTTTTTTACATGAAGTAGTTGTCTTTTATTTTTATTATTATTATTATTTTAATTGGGGAGGAGGAAGAGGTGGTGAGGGGAGTGTTGATAGTGTAATAGTGAATATGAATTAGTTAGGTTTGGTTAGGTTTGGTTAGGTTTGGTTAAGCTAAGTTAGGTTAGATTACGTTAGATTAGTGTTTGGTTATATTATGTTACATTAGTCTTAAGTTTGGTTAGTTTAGGTTGGGTTAGATGAAACACAAGAGGCAAAGAGTCCCCCCTTGAGGAAGAACAGTAACAACAAGAACATACAGTTTACTTCGATTCCAATGCAACTCCAAATTCACACGTAATTTATCCAAACCTCTATTATAGAATTCAATCTCAACATTTATTGCTGATCCTGTAGAGTGTATACTAAGAAGAGGTTTTGGAGCCTATTACGCAGTTATGAAGAAATATAAAGTATTTACGCAAAGATATACAGTCGGTAATCGGGAAACTGAATCCTATAAAATAAGAAACAAAGACAGGCAAGCCATTAATTACGGTATTATATAACCCCGATTAGATCCTCCATCGTTTCTTGTACATGTTGACAAGACCAGCCTCACTCGCTTATATTTTAAGATGGCCACCACAGGAGAAACGACGCCGCCATTTTTACGACAAATAATAAATTTCTTCGCTCACAAAACACGTACAGAAATTTCATTACTGCCATATGCTCAGTTGTTTGTCGTCTTCTTACCCTGAAATTTCCCTCTTCTTTCATACCCTGCCTACTATATTGTAGGTGATTTATGATGGAAGAGTGAAGGAGAAGAGGGAAAAAAGAAAAAAAATACTTGAAGGAAAAAAGTTGTCGTGTTATTTTTATTACTAAAATCCAAACAACATCTCTCAGACAAAATGAACCAATTCTATAAACTCCTTCTGGTGTTAAACATTTCCTTCACTGTTATTACCAACCTGAGAAATAACAGTCATTAATAATACGAAAGGAAACACACGAACAAATGACAGTACATTTTCCGCTCAATAAATCCACCTCATGTAAACAAGAACTTATAGAAATATACTTCTAAAAAAATCGCTGTTATGTAAACCGAATATAAAACTTCACATAAACAATAGACTTGCCTCTCATTCATCATTCGACTAGCGGCTCGAAAATTGAAAAACAAAAACGACCCCCTCTATAAATTTCTCTCGAAACCGATAAAAGGAAAACAAAAAATCACCATTCCCAACCATTAATCTTACATTAAGAACGATATCTCCCCCAAATAGGAAATAATGGTTGAATTTCGTACAATCGCCACACACAAAAATTCTTCATTATGTTCTTGTCAGGAAATTGATGGCTGTATCTAATCCAAGTGTGTGTATATTTGTATGTGTGTGTGTGTATGAGCATGTATGTGTGTATATGTATCTATGGGTGTGTATATGTATATGTCTGTGGATGTGACCATGGATATATGTATGTGTAGGAGTATGTATATGCGTGTATATATGGAAGTCTTATGTGTGTTTGAGACCTAGAAGGTAATTATACAGAATAATTCATCACAGGGGAAGAAGTTGTCTTTGAGGGTCTACTAGCTTCCTCATCCTATTAAGGCCTCCCTGTTAAATGGACCTCCAAAGACTATTCCCCATTCACTTCACATTTAAGGGTCCTGCTTCTAAACCTAATTCTCTCAACTGTGCCTTGCTGATTGAGGGTCTTAGAGTGTGTGTGTGTGTGTGTGTGTGTGTGTGTGTGTGTGTGTGTGTGTGTGTGTGTGATACTCTGAGAATACAGATTATCAAATAAGCCAGAGGGAGGAACCTCTCTTCATATTAACCCCTATTATCTTCACTATCCTCGATATCTTTATAAATATGACTCAAACGTTATAAATAACTTTTATCATTATGCCTGAGGAAAATATATAATGAGAAGACAACCTGGGTGAATGGCCAGGTGTGATGCTGCAGGCTGGCTGGTGGGTCATGACTCCTTGGTGAAATTTATTACGATTATTATTATTATTTTTTAATTAACCTCACTATTCTGCTCAAGTTTGTTTGCTTACGTCCAAAAGCCACCGAGGAATATATATGACGAAGGATATTTATTTATTTATTTATTTATTTATTTATTTATATCTCCAGTTGTATTTACTATTTTAGAGCTAAACTACATGACTGGGTATTGTACATTTGTATTGAAATTCACCTTCCACGCACGAGAGCCGAATTCGACCCCAGCTTGGATTTATATATGTGTATGTTTTGGGGGGTTACGTCACACACACACACACACACACACACACACACACACACACACACACACACACACCTCACAACAACCATACTAAGTTGCTTACATCTCATTAGTAGCACCTTTGGGTTACCTGAAGATTAACCTCATCCAGCTCATTACACCTGATGATCAAACAACCTAACTTAACCTAACCTACCATCCATGTTTGTCCCTCACCATGTGTGTGTGTGTGTGTGTGTGTGTGTGTGTGTGTACCTCAACTCTCCATCTCTCGCCTCTTTTAAGCAACTCACTTTTCCATCGTATGAAGAGTCAAAGACTAGCAGCTCCCCCTCTGCAGTGTGTGGTGTTGGGGTAGTGGTGTAGTGGGTGTGGAGTAGTGGTACAGTGGTTGGGGTAGTGGTGTAGTGGGTGTGGAGTAGTGGTACAGTGGGTGTGGAGTAGTGGTTGTGGAGTAGTGGTGGTGATGGTGCAGTGGGTGTGGAGTAGTGGTGGTGATGGTGCAGTGGGTGTGGAGTAGTGGGTGTGGGTGTGGTGCAGTGGGTGTGGAGTAGTGGTGGTGATGGTGCAGTGGGTGTGGAGTAGTGGGTGGTGGTGATGGTGCAGTGGGTGTGGAGTAGTGGTGATGGTTATGAAGGCTTCACCTCTCGACAACATTCTCTCAGCCATCGTCACAGGCCACAGGAGGTGTTGGTGGAGTGGTCTGCTCTGCTAGTCACATTACACTGTTTGTATTCCCACATATATATTTTACATTAATATTTTATTTTTGTCATAATTATATTCCTGAGCTATCTACCCTCAAGAGAAGCAATATAACAGCATTTATAGGTAATTAATGCGTAGCTAATTATCGCATTTACAAACAGTTTACACTTTCCACACCTCGTCGTATACACTAAACAGTTTACACTACACATACCCGGTAGACTTAACAGTTTACAGTAAGGTCAGTCTCCCGTACTTTATATTCCGGTTGCCTTTTGACTCTCCACTGTGTCCTCCTGGGCCGCAACACCATAGACCAGACACTAAAGTTTCCTATGAATAGAATTACACTGTGAGACGGACTGTGAGGGATCTTGTGTATTGGCGTGGATGGATCACCTGAAGATTAGACACCCCTGCCTATCTCGTCTGATGATTAACAAACCCTAACGTTAACTTAGTCAAACTTGTCCTAACGCTAACCTAACTTAGCCAAACTTGTCCTAATGCTAACCTAACTTAGCCAAACTTGTCCTAACGCTAACCTAACTTAGCCAAACTTGTCCTAATGCTAACCTAACTTAGCCAAACTTGTCCTAACGCTAACCTAACTTAGCCAAACTTGTCCTAATGCTAACCTAACTTAGCCAAATTTGTCCTAACGCTAACCTAACTTACTTGTCAAACTTGTCCTAACGCTAACCTAACTTAGCCAAACTTGTCCTAACGCTAACCTAACTTAGCCAAACTTGTCCTAACGCTAACCTAACTTAGCCAAACTTGTCCTAACGCTAACCTAACTTAGCCAAACTTGTCCTAACGCTAACCTAACTTACCCTCAGCTAACGCGAATTTATCCTAATCCAAACTTATCTAACGCTCCCTTAATATAGCTGAGCCGGAACTAACTTAACGCTGACTTAACCTAACCTAACCTAACCTGAAATGCAACTTATACCCCAAGGTAACCAGGGAGCCCTAATTCATTTACTGTAATAGGATGTAAAGATTAAGCTGATGTGAGATAGGACACATAAAGATACATTCAACCTGATATGTATTACGTTGAAACATAATACAATAGATAATACAACAAAAAATAAATTCCTAGTTTGTGTTCCTGTTTGTAATGGCGTCTTGTGTTGATAACTTTGTGAGTTTCTTTAATGTGGTTTAATTTCTTGAAGGTTAAGTATTACGTTTTACAAAGAATATTGCCAGTGAGGGAGTTTCCGAAAGTTTATTATGTTTGACTTGAATTTGTTTTGTTTTCTGCTGAATGTGTGTGTGTGTGTGTGTGTGTGTGTGTGTGTGTGTGTGTGTGTGTGTGTGTGTGTGTGTGTGTGTGTGTGTGCGTGTGCAAAAAAAATCAATTCTAGTTCGGCAAATAGTTTCCAAAGTTTAGAAGTTGAAGAATTCCTTTACGACAACACATCACTTTAAACTCCCGCACAGATCGCAAGAGCAGTGAAACTTATGCCTATATATGACAAATGCTGTGAGGCTGACACGACGCTGTGTAGGTTAGGTTAGGCTAGGCAGAGACACAAGGATGTTATTTCTTAATATATATGCGTGTGTGTGTGTGTGTGTGTGTGTGTGTGTGTGTGTGTGTGTCCTTCTAGGAGTACAAAACCGAAGGAATCTTGTGATTAAAACAGTTTCTTTGAAGTTGTAAGAATTTCCTCCGCGAACATGACGCTACAGTTTCTTGTATAAATTGAAGTTTTTTTGTTACCCTGTATAAATATCCCAGTTCCTTTCATCCTGTATATACATTACATTTCTTTAACCCCTGAATATCTACTAAAATATTCTTATATATCAACTTATCGACCGAACTATAAATAAATGCACCAAAAAATAAGAAATTATCACATATATTTTAAAGATGATACAACACATTTTCATTGTTTCCTTTCCAATCATTAATTTTCATTCAACTGCATAAAATAGAAAATCGGTTCCAAAAGCTTCTAGATACATTAGGGGCAGCGCGGTTACAGCATACTGAGTACTATGCTTTAACTAACTGAATCAATTTACAACAACGATAATTTACCTTCTAATTCTACGTAAAAAAAAAAAGTTCTGAAATGAGTTTAAATTAGTTGCAATGAGTTTTAGTATATTCTACAAAATCGAATTCCTTATGTACTGGATAATCTTACAACTCATTTATGACAACACTGCTTAATGTTCAATCGTGAGACAAATGTAAACGGTAAAAAGCAAAGGTCAATGTAGGAGTGGGGGGGGGGGAGGGGAAATAGCTTTAACCCGAGCCATCAACATCGTTCAGACGGGTTAAAATTGCTTCGAGGACAACCTGCCACGCTACATCACAGACTCACTGATGGATGAGCCAGGGAGCTAGAATGTGGTGTGTGCTTGAGAGACAGACGGACCTTCCCTTTACCCATAAAAGCAAATTTGTCCGACCCTTTGTGATGTACGTAGCAATTCTCCCCTGTGTCAAAATTGAAGTAGAGGTGATTCTTGTGGGGTTTTTTTTTATCGTATCACTTCCTTATGAAACAGGTTACAGAACAGCTCTAGAAAACAGCAGTGACACAGCAACTTTATGGGACAGCAGAGAGATACAGCAGCTTTATGGAACAGCAGAGATGCAGTAGCTTTATGGAACAGCAGAGACACAGCAGCTTTATGAAACAGCAGACTCACAACAGCTTTATGGAACAGCAGAGACACATCAGCTTTATGAAACAGCAGGGAGACACAGCAGTAGCAGCAACGTGTGTATCTTGGAGGGATAAAAATTACGAAGTTGTTCCTGCTCACGTCTTGACTTAGTAAACACTGCAAGTAATTTAACCCAACAAATATTGCAGACTTTTAACTCTCAACAAACACTGCAGACCTCAACAAACTCTAAAGATCATAAACCCAGCCAACACTGCAGTTATCGAGGTATACCCGCTATCCTCCACACGCACCTTCTGCAGTAGTTACACACCAAGGCGTCTCTTCCCTCAACTCCAGCGCCCCTCCAAACATGGTATTACGTGTAACTTTAATTATAGCGTAGTTGACCCTCGACCGCAGAGAGTTTATAAGAAATGATGCCCAGGAAGAGAGTGAGCTGCTCAATCTTTGGGTAAAAATAGAACTTTCGACCACCTGGATATTTTTTTTACTAGTTTATTTTACCTGGTGATTAAATCTTTAGCCTAACCTAACATAAAGTAACCTAACTTATCCAAACATAATATAGCATAAAGTACTCTAACTTAACAAAAATAACCTAATCTAAGCTACTATAATCTAACCAAACCTAACTTAACCTTATCTAACCTATGGCATTTAATCATAATGTGAAAGAAGGACGGGGCTAATCTTCAGGTGATCTTAACTTTGTCATAAGGAGAGAGAGAGAGAGAGAGAGAGAGAGGAAGTTGTTTTAAATTATGATAATGAAAGTCGGTATATATATGTATGCATCTCTCTCTCTCTCTCTCATACAAACACAACCTGACCACCAGGCAGGCAGTTACAGCACACGTCAATCGCTTCTCCAGCCAACACTTTACACACACACACCACAGCCCAGACTCCCCCAAATGTCACTCCTACTATCTAAAAGCCCGGGCTGATCGATCATTGGAGGTGAGGGCGTTTAAACCCACTTATTGGGAATTGATGAATCACCTCACAGATAAACAAACTTGAGAATTCCTGCCTCTCGTTCATGTTGCTGATGTTATAATGGAATGTTGCGGTGTTGGGGTGTGTTGTGTGTTAGGTGTAGGTGTTGGTGTATTGTGTGTTGCGGTGTTGGGGTGTGTTGTGTGTGTGTGTGTGTGTGGGTCCATATTCTCATTTTATGTCGATCGACTCACTTTGGGCAACAGTGATATCAATCTTCAGATCAATATTCCTCATAACAACCTCATATATTGTGCTTTAGGACACGTACAGTAAACCTAACGTAATATAACATGACCTAACCTACCCTAATACACCTTAACCTTACCTAACACACCCTAACTTAACCTAACCTAACTGAAATAAGCTAGGGTGTATAATCTTCAGGTGATCCGATTATTTATACATGAAAAAATAAACATGTTGTTGGTATCATTGTCCGTGCAGAGTGAAGGCATTGATTCGCTCAGGGCAATATTGGTGTCCTGGGGTCTCAATACCTTGACATAATTATTTCACCACCAGCCAAGTTATCAACACCAGAAACCATTTAATTTCCTGCAACCCCGAAACTCCATCGCTCTTCTCCCTTACACTGTTCTCTTCTCCCTCACACTGTTCTTCTCCCTTACATTGTTCTCTTCTCCCTCACACTGTTCTCCTCCCTCACACCCCCTCCATCACCACCCTACCTCACTCACCACACTACTGCTGGCCCTCACACCACCAACAGCCTCCAACTCCTCCCTCACTACTCCTCCAACACCTGCCTTACCACACCTCCAACACCACCACCCTCACCACACCTCCAACACCACCACCCTCACCACACCTCCAACACCACCACCCTCACCACACCTCCAACACCTCCCTCACTACACCACCAACAACCACCAACACTGTAGCTTTAATAATCTGACTTGACTCCCAAATCTCATACAATCACAACTCAAAACGACGTCACAACTTTTTGAGACACTGACAACACAATTGTTCCAACACCATCGTTATAGCTAATAGTTCCCGCAACACAACTGTGGAGCTCTGTCACGCTAAGGGGCTAGATTAACTAACAAGACCTTTACTTCTGTAGCTCTAGAGAACACCTGCAGTAATACATCTCTTTCCCAGCTGGTTAGAATTGTCCTTATACATGCAACACACACACACACTTCTCTCTCTCTCTCGGCTCCCCCTTCCATTCTCCTTGATGCCCTCGCTTGAATACTAGCTTCTCAGTTTTTCATCTTCTTCCCCACAACGATATGCCAACCAAGCTTCCAGGTCAGATGGTAATCCTCTTCTATGTATATAAACAAATGCTTTCCAGAATTCCTGCCTCCCCGCCCCGTGTAAAACATTTTATTTTCTTCTCAACTACCACAATCTTCTCCTTGAGTCTTGGTGACGTGTTAATATATATCCCAGGCCTTGTAAATGATGATTCATTATTGTCGTCAAACTTCACATTTTCATTACATTCGTCAAACATCTGTCGATTTTGTTTCATTCTAAATAATTATGCTGTAGATATTTTACTTTTCAGTCATAACGTCAATTTTCTTCAGCAGTAACTTCAGTAAATCATTTCCCCTTTTGTTACGGATCCTCAAGAATATTCGATAAGTTTTAGTGTTAGGTTTTAGATCTCATACAACATTCATATGGCCCTCCAGCATATCTCACTCCTTTAAGTTTTTGTCTGTTTGGTTTACCAGTGGAAATCTTGTAGCTCTGTGTACTGTATTTTCTCAATAATAATCCTCGAAACAATTAAGTATCATTCGAATCAGTTTCATAAAAAAAAAATATCACTGAAACGATACTCGAGACACGCTTCATAACAGTGAGACAAAGTGAGTCAAAAGAGCAAATATTAATAACACTGATAACATTACAATATATACAAGGTAACATTATAGAAAACGGAATGTTGTATTGCTAGAAGACTTTTTGAGAGTTTTATGGGTTGGAATATCGTAAGACACCCATACTCCTGGCACTGTTTCTTGATATTATGTGTCTGATTGTCCTGGATAATTGAATATAACTATGTACCTTGATGATCTGTCGGTGTAATATCCATAAATCTGTCGAAGTAATCTGATGGAATATCGATTTATAATGAGATGGTGTCAAAGATCATGATGCAGTGGTATAATGCAAAATATTATCTACATATTAAAAATTTCCGTGGGAGTAAAGTACAAAAAAGGAGGTATTGTTCTTTTGTTATTAACATCTACCCTTAAAATAACATATACAAACCTAACAATCCCTCCCCATCAATTTACCCCATCAATCCATAAATCAACATACCCACGTAAATAATCAATTTCACCCTCAATTCTTATATTCTAAAAATCACATCGTGGTGAGAAGCATAAATTTCGTGTATTTTATATTGGCAAGAATTGAAGTATTACACCACGACCCGTAATCAAGGCTCCGCCGGTCACATAGCCCTTCAGTGGGTGAGGAAGGTAGTGGTGATATATCTTTCTCTCTCCACGTCAGTATACAGAAAGGAGCAATAACTCTTTTTTAAAATTCTCTTGAAATTCACATCGTTCGCAAATCATTTATCACACTTTTAGAAGAGACTTGAGGGTGTTCTTTCTTGCTATTTCTATCTATATATTTTTTCCCATACCTATACCTATATCATCTACCTATCTCTCACGTGTTTACCTATATCATCTACCTATATCTCACCTATTTACCTATATCATCTACCTATCTCTCACCTATTTACCTATACCATCAACCTATCTATTACCTTTTATTCACCTTTTATAGTCATTTCTACAAGCCTTTTCACAGCATACAGTGTTCAATAAATAAATAACCTAACAATTCAATAACCAAATTTACCTAATCAATCCTAAACTAGTCTAATATTAACCTATCGATATTAGAATAGAAGGTTAGGTTAGGTTAGGTTAGGTTTACTTTGTTAAAAATAAGCTCAGGACAACACAGCCCAGACGGAAATTGACCCAAGATGCTGATATCCATAATTACCAAGACAAGTGTGTGTGTGTGTGTGTGTGTGTGTTGTGTGTGTGTGTGTGTGTGTGTGTGTGTGTGTGGGTGGGTGGGTGGGTGGGTGGGTGGGTGGGTGGGTGGGGAGAGAGAGAGAGAGAGAGAGAGGCAGAGGCCAGGTTATTCTATTTTCCTGATGTGAGTAACATTGTATAAACATTGTTGTTACCCATCAGGGCAGATCAGGTTGTAGTGTGATAATCAACGAAGGAAAACAGACGTGGGAAGAGATGGAGTCGGATGGAAGGGGGACAGGGGGGTATGAGGGAGGAGGAAGGAGGGTAGTGAAGGAGGGGTGAGAAGGTATGGGAGGGTGGCGAGAGAGGTGGAGGGAGGAAGGAGGGGAGTGTGAGGGATGAGGAAGGGTAAGGGAGGAGGTATGATGAGGGGATGTCATGTAGCGGGAGGGATTGTGGTGTAAGGAATGGAGGTGAAAGGAAGGAAGGAAGAGGAAGAAGGGATGCGAGGGCACTGTCGCGTGGTGAGGAAATTGTCAATTCCTTCAGGCTATCAGAGAGTTGCACCTGCTGATAGTGGTAGTGGTGGTGGTGGTAGTGGTGGGTGGTGGTGGTGCGGAGATGATATGGAGAGTGATGGGTAGTAGTGTAGTGGTGTGTGTGTGGTGGTGGATTGATGGTAGTAGTGGTGGTGGTGGAGGAGGGCTTCTTCCTCTCTCGTGAGTTGAAGGTCGAATTGATACCGTCTCTGCCCTCCTTTGATCACATTAAGGCGATCATTATCCATCAACTATCCTATAAGACCAGTTTTATGTACTATTGGGTAATCCTCTTATATCCTGTTGCAGTATTGAGTATAGAATTACGACACAAAACAAAGCTGAAGTAGATTGTGACCAGGAATTAATGAGGGAAAATAAAATATGTAGAATGACCCAATAGTAACGAATATATAAGAAGAATATTTATAAAACATTAAAGCAATTGAGTTTATCCCAACACTAAATATATAAATGGTACGGAAAATGTATCTGGTTAGTATTAATAAAAGTGATAAGACTAATTACTAACTCAAATATTCATCCAAACATTATCAATTTGTTGTTGTAGTTATGCATTAAAAAAAATAAAGTTCATATATTTTTTTTTTCACGTTGATGATAATTAACCTGAGTATTTTACTTTTAATTTCAAGTCAATTTCGTCACTTTTTTTGTTTGACATTCGATAATAATGACGAGTAATATTTCAATTAAAACTTTTGTGAATATTGATAGAGAGTGAGTCAGGTGGTACCGGCATTACAATTACAGGTGGGAGTCTATCGCTTGTGAGTAGGTGGGAGTCTATCGCTTGTGAGTAGGTGGGAGTCTATCGCTTGTGAGTAGGTGGGAGTCTATCGCTTGTGAGTAGAGTCTATGGGTAGGTGGTTTCTTGTGGTAGGTGGGAGTCTATCGCTTGTGAGTAGGTGGGAGTCTATCGCTTGTGAGTAGGTGGGAGTCTATCGCTTGTGAGTAGGTGGGAGTCTATCGCTTGTGAGTAGGTGGGAGTCTATCGCTTGTGAGTAGGTGGGAGTCTATCGCTTGTGAGTTGGTGAAAGTAGGGCGTTAAGGACATACCACTTCACGGGTATAGCTTGAGAATCTCGGCTCCAGTGATGAAATTACCCTGGAGTACCGACTAGTACGGACCTGGAGAATAGAATTTGTCGCAAGAGATTACATAGGAGTGTTGAGGGAGTCAAGAGCCCACACGTCAGACCACAGAGGGAAGCTTAGTGGGGATATACACAAAGCGAGGAGAACAGCGAGTGATGTGTCAGGGATGTGCTGCCAAACTCGGGTCGTATATGCAGAGGTATTGTCTCAGTAACAGTAAAGAGTGAGTGTACATAACCGGTAACTGTGGGAAATAGCGAAGCAGTAACTGTAACACCACGGACGACTGGTAGATACAGTGTGAATGTATATGACTGGTAACTGTTGGAAGCTACTATAACACAGAACTGACTGACTGTACACCTTATACTACTTCGGGATTTTACACTTAAAGATTTACTCCACCAGGTACCCTAGTGAAAGCAGTGTCGTTGTACTCCGGGAGACTGAGCAAGGTACTCCCCTCAGAGGCGTTTCACAATTCTCTGAACCAAGTTGTTGATTGTAAAGTATTATTATACCAACGATCACATGAGAGGGAGAGAGAGGGAGAACACAGGGAGGGAGATGGATAACAAAGGGTGAAGGGGGGAGGCAGGAAGAGGAAGAACACAGAGAGGTAGAGAGAGAGAGAGAGAGAGAGATTCTATAACAGGCTATGAGGGGAAAACTTTCTCTGACAGGGAGAGAAAAGGAGAGAGGATCTGTGAGAGAGGGAGATAGAGAGGCACTGAAAGAGATAATAATCTAAGACCTATGGGAGATAGAGTGAGAAACAGAGAGAGTGAGAGAGAGAGAGGAAAATTGATGGTGAGAGGGAGAATGGGGGTGGGGGAGGAAAGATAGATGGGGATAGAGGAGGAGAAAGATAAAAAAGATAAGTGATAAAGGAAGAGGATGAGAAAGAAAGATATATATATAGAGGAGAGTTAGAAAGATAAAGTGAGAGTTAAAGAGTAGAAACAAAATAAGAGAGAGAGAGAGAGAGAGAGAGAGGAAAACTGAATGAAAATAAGAGAAATAGAGTGATAGAGAAAAACAAACAGAAAGAAACATAATGAAAGAAAAATGTAGATAAATAATGGGGGAGAGAAAGAATTATATATGTATAAATAAAAAAAAAAGTAAAAAAAAAGTAAAACATTAATTCTATCTCATAAATTGCAACATTTTCATCCTAATTATTTATTGTTTTTATTTCGTCTGTTTAATATATGAAATTATCAACTTCATAATAACATCCATGAAGGAACATAGATAACTGTGAGGTGAGGTTGGAGGGGAAGAAGAAAGGGGCTAAGCCAAAACGTTTTAATTACTTGCAGGAATATATTTCCTTTTTTTTAGGGCCCCGGGGTGAAAACATTGGAAACTTTATATTGTCTGTAAGTTACTGGAGATGTAAGTTAGTCTTTTTAAACACCAGAAGGCTTTATATATACCGAGAGATTATTATTATTATTATTATTATTATTATTATTATTATTATTATTATTATTATTATTATTATTATTATTATTATTATTATTATTATTATTATTATTATTATTATTATTATTATTATTATTATTATTATTATTATTATTATTATTATTATTATTATTATTATTATTATTATTATTATGCTTGATACTCACTCATAATTTCAGGGGTTGGTGGAATATTCTCGGTATATTTTATGACAGTACGGTGAAAATAACTCTGACAGATGAAAAACGGGGAAACGTAATATTGAAGAGGTGTAACAAAGGATAATAACTAAAAGGTGTAAAAAAAAAATATGGTAAAGTTAAGATAAAATGTTAAGGTAAATGAAAGAATAAGTCGTAGTATCAGTTAAGGGTGTTAGAGTTAAGTGGGATAAGGTTAGGTTAGATTAGGTTAAGTTAGGTTAGGTTACCAGGCGAAATAAGCTGGTATGTCTAATCTTCAGGTGATACAGGTGCTTTTTTTTCTCGACTCATTGACCTCACCTGTGCTGTGTAATAATATCCCCGGAAGCCAACCTCCTCCACACCTGTCATATAAGGTATAGAAACAGGTAATTATTTCATGATGGAATTAAAGTAAAAAAAAAACAAATAGAAAAGTGTTTTGATTAAGCAATTTAAAACGTTAAATTAGAACCTCCGCTGCCCTCCTCGCTGACACCCTCCCCGCTTTTCCCGCTGCCCCCACTGACACCCTCCCGCTGCCCCCGCTGACACCCTCCCCGCTGCCTCCCTTCGCTGACACACCCCCGCTGGCCCGACCAAGTCAACTCGGGTCATCACTAAACATAAACTCATCTGCAATTATAATTCAATTACATTATTAATGCAATTTTTGCTCCAGCGTCTGAATGTTGATGACGTTGTCGTTATAATTGCCTTTGTAAGTTTTAAGTGAGATATTTATGATGGAGCAAAGTTAATGAATTTATTAGATGTGTGTGTGTGTGTGTGTGTGTGTGTGTGTGTGTGTGTGTGTGTTACTGTAAGAGTTACACCAAGAAGAAGTATGTAATTAAGTAATCAACAGGTGAGTGATACCTGGGAACTGTTATACAGGGTTTCTATAATAATTTAATCACCTGACGATGAAGCTTCATACAAATTTTTCTGCTAATAAAGCAACTCAGGTAATCATTTGACATGTATTTGACACACATAAGCCCTTCAGTAAACCTCCACCTGGGCCCCTTTGGTAACACGTTGATTATCATGGCGGCAGCTGATTTCATTCCAGGTGTTATGAAACATATCTAACGTGATGAAAGCCAGAATTTCTTCAATCCTGTGTCTTAACTCTGTGATGCTATTAACCTTTATCGTATACACCTTGTCCTTAACGTAGCCACATAAAAGGAAATCCATAGTCGTGATGTCCAGGGAACGAGGAGGCCACGGAATGGGACCATCACGTCCGATCCAACGAGTAGGAGATTTTTCATTGACGAAATCGCGCACTTGTAATCCCCGTGTCAAAAGATTACCTGAGTTGTTTTATTAATTGCAGCTCATCTCTTACGGGTCCTTCATATATATATACAGTAAAACCTCCATATAAAGGAACTAAATGAAACGAATACTGTCCGCTAGATAATGGTTTCATATATAACGGACTACTCTCTCCCATAGTGTCCATTAAATAGAGGTTTCACTATATACCTGTACATTATGCAGGTAACCAACAGAAAACAGACAGAGCGATATATCCGAGTTGTGCTCACGATATAACCCCTTGTGTACGGACTCTCCTCTCAGCTGAAGAAAATTGTCTGGTGTTTATCAAAGAAAATATTCAAAGCGGCTGTCCGCGTAGGGAAGGGGTCACAGGTGCCAATCAAATCACGACATATGATCACAGGTAGGTGATATCTACGGTGTTCACAGGGGTCACACAGGTGTATCACAGTATGCCACAGGTGAATTACCAGGTGTTAAATATAGGTGCCAACAGGTATTATAGATATCACAGGTGCCACAGGTATCACATATCACAGGTATCACAGGTGCCACAGGTGTCACATATCACAAGTATCACAGGTGCCACAGGTGTCACATATCACAGGTATCACAGGTGCCACAGGTGTCACAGATATCACAGGTGCCACAGGTGTCACATATCACAGGTATCACAGGTGCCACAGGTGTCACATATCACAAGTATCACAGGTGCCACAGGTGTCACATATCACAGGTATCACAGGTGTCACATATCACAGGTATCACAGGTGCCACAGGTGTCACATATCACAGGTGCCACAGGTGTCACAATACAACCGTAAACACATATTTCCTAAAGTTTTCCTAGCGACTGAAAATATTTACAAGAAATAAAAGTTAAAATGAAAGTCGAATTTCAAAAGCATGATATGAGATTCATGTGAGATGTTGAATTAATGGTAGGAGTTTTGTCTATAATGTATTGAGGTCCTTGTCATCAATGTAAAATTCCTACACGAGTAATTAAGATAATCCAGATTAGTTAAGGATAATCCATTAAATTAAGATAATTCGGATTGATTAATATAATCTAGGTTCATATAGGCTGTGTCGGGTTACGTCGGGCTGTGTCGGGTTAGGTCGGGCTGTGTCAGGTTAGGTCGGGCTGGTTCGGGTTAGGTCAGGCTGTCTCGGTGAAAGGCAACGTGATTTGGAGAACAATGGAGAGTAATTCGAGAGATACCAGGTAATTTATCGCCTTTATTCCCTTAATCAGCCCAATTGTTCTCTAAATGCAGCCAAAGCTTCATACATTAGCAGTTCAGTTTAACTTTTCGCCTTGAATTCTTCCTCAAACCTGAAATTTTACAAACTAAATTATTTTAAGCTGATTTCACGTTAAGATTAACTACCTTAACGCTATTCTAATCTAACCTAACCTTTCATAACCTAACCTAATTGATTTCAATATATATACACACACGAGGACTTCCATATACAAACAATACCTCACTAGTCGGGAGTCGAACCCTGGACCTCTGCATGTGAAGAGGGATCGTTTCCACCACGCCACAAGGACAAATTCACGTTCATATGAATCGTTGAGATATACTGTATATGTAGTAGACTCCTGTTTTCCAGCTGGACTCGGTAAAACGCTACTACGACCACATAGTTGACACGGGCAATCCCCAATGGAGGTTTACGTCATTTAAAAATAAGACGAATATACAGGATTTTGTGTGAAATAAAACAAAGCCTATTGTATACATAAATGAAATAATGAAACAGTTTATATATCAGTCTTTCACCCCAACAGTTAAGGTGATGCAACGAAAGTCTATTCATATCCAGTAATATATGAGCACCAATAGAGGCTCTGAGGAAGGCGTTATTTATCATTGTAAATATTGGTTCATATCCGTAAAGACCACGATCAAGCCAGGGGGGGAAATGGTGGTAACTGTGCTGATGTCCTAACTCGTTTAATATTTACGAGCAAGTCAAGGATGATGGGTGCCTGACAGTGATCCGGGCTCTCTCTCTCTCTCTCTCTCTCTCTCTCTCTCTCTCTCTCTCTCTCTCTTCTCCAGCCAGATGTTGTGTGTAATGTCAACTGTGAGATATCTGACAACACTGTGTTCTAGATTTGTGTTTGTGTTTTGTTGCTATATGGCCGAGCTGTCTGTCTGTCTGTCTGTCTCTCTCATGATGTGACTGATAGATAGATAGATAGATAGATAGATAGATAGATAGATAGATAGATAGATAGATAGATAGATAATGATTTCATATATAACGGACTGCTCTCTCCCATAGTGTCCAATTAAGAGAGAGAGAGAGAGATAATCGGCAAATCACAAGGCAGGGACAAAGACTCTTCCCTTTCTATCAGCCTCTCACAGCACCACACAGCACCTCCCTCCTACACTCCTATCACGGGGTCCCTCCACCACCACCACCACCACCACCACCACCACCACCAGCTGTCGAACGCCACCACTGGGAGTTAAGTTCTTGCGAGTCTTGACATTTTTCGAAGGAATATTTAGGTGTTGCTGTGGCACTGTCGTTAACACACTTATTGCCGGCGACAGCTGTGGCTTCATGTTACTGTACCATAAACACACACATATATTTTATTCTGGTTTTTTGAGACATTTGTCAAGTTGTAAAGTTTGTTCATCATGGAAATGCAATACTCACACGCCAACAGAGACACACAAACAATACTTTTACATAAACAAACAAACAAATAATACACTAAACGGTACAAACACACACACATACACTGAACAATACCCACACACGGATACACACATACACTAAACGGTACCCACACACACACATACACAAACACACACATATATATTAACATTTGTATCCCATGTTAAAATTAATTGACCTCTCGTGTTCCCACAGGCTGACGTTGTTACTGTCTTGCGCTATGAACTTCCAGTCTTATCCACACGACACCCAGCAGTGCGCCATGAAGATTGAAAGCCGTGAGTACATGGAGAATATTCTGTTGCATCCAATATCGTGTTTTATATCAGCTGTATGTGTTGTGGGTTGTAGTTGTGATGTTGTGGGTTGTAGTTGTGATGTTGTGGGTTGTAGTTGTTATGTTGTGGGTTGTAGTTGTGATGTTGTGGGTTGTAGTTGTGATGTTGTGGGTTGTAGTTGTGATGTTGTGGGTTGTAGTTGTGATGTTGTGGGTTGTAGTTGTGATGTGGGTTGTAGTTGTGATGTTGTGGGTTGTAGTTGTGATGTTGTGGGTTTCAATCATCACATTTACACAGTGGGAATCAACATATGACTTGCTTTCGGAGGGAGTTAGGGTGATTATTACATACAGGTACAGTATCTTCTCCCTTCTTGTGATTGGCCTTTATAATGTTGCTGATAATCTCTCTATAATTAGTTATCACCCTTACCTGTCACTCATTCTAACTGGTGTGACGATTTATAACCACTAAACGTCATTCTTTCTTATCATTCACACTAATGAGAGCACCAGAGAAAAGATCAAAGGAAAATAAAATCAGAAGGATGAGATTTGACACAGTGAAGATCAGACATAGTGAAGATCAGACACAGTGACGATCAGACACAGTGAAGATCAGACACAGTGAAGATCAGACACTGTGAAGATCAGACACAGTGAAGATCAGACACAGTGAAGATCAGACATAGTGAAGATCAGACACAGTGAAGATCAGACAGTGAAGATCAGACACAGTGAAGATCAGACACTGTGAAGATCAGACACAGTGAAGATCAGACACAGTGAAGATCAGACATAGTGAAGATCAGACACAGTGAAGATCAGACATAGTGAAGATCAGACACAGTGAAGATCAGACACAATGAAGATCAGACACAGTGAAGATCAGACACAGTGAAGATCAGACACAGTGAAGATCAGACATAGTGAAGATCAGACACAGTGAAGATCAGACATAGTGAAGATCAGACAGTGAAGATCAGTGAAGATCAGACAGTGAAGATCAGACACAGTGAAGATCAGACACAGTGAAGATCAGACATAGTGAAGATCAGACACAGTGAAGATCAGACATAGTGAAGATCAGACACTGTGAAGATCAGACACTGTGAAGATCAGACACAGTGAAGATCAGACATAGTGAGGATCAGACACAGTGAAGATCAGACATAGTGAAGATCAGACACAGTGAAGATCAGACATAGTGAAGATCAGACACAGTGAAGATCAGACACAGTGAAGATCAGAGATTGTGGTAGGGTGGGTAGTGAGGAGAGAGTGAAGTCAGATATGCCAGGAAGGTCATGAGCGGGAGGGAGTTTGCCGTAATTAAGGTCGTTTCTCTTGATATTGCCTCCCAATGGTCGGCCTAATTGTTCTGATGACAGTTTCGCGAGATATCCCTTTCTTCCCAGCGGTGCGGCGGCGACCAGCTGGGAAGAAAGGGAATATTTGAGAATATTTTTTGGGCTTTGGCAATTTTTTTTTTAAGTGACCTTGATATTTATCTTGTTTATATTTTTATTAATATTGTATTTTTGTTTCATTAATATACTAATAATATTGCTACTACTACTATTACTATTACTACTACTGACTGTTGCCTTCCTGCTGGCCAACCGTACCATAGTTAGAACAATGGACTTTTCCTTTTATCAGTAGAGATGTTACCTTTTTTTCACTACCTCTAATAGTTATTGCATCAGTTGTTGAAATTTTTCGCTTTGTGTGTGCTGCCGCTCTGTCGTAATGGAATGTCGAATTTTGTGTAACTCGTTGGGGCATTTTGAGCAACTATAGGTTATGTGTTGAGTGAGGGCTGCCGTGAGCTTGACAGAGTTCTGATGTTAAATGGCTGCAAGCTCCTCCTCCTCCTCCTCCTCCTACTACTACTACTTTTTTTTATTTATTTTTTTTATTTTTTTAGACGTAGCCTCCAGTCTCCCCCAACAGCCACACCTTCGCCGCCATTTTATTACCTTAATATTAAATATACATAAATATACATAAGTAGCTATCCTATCCGTGTTGAATTAGTTGAGCCACAGATCTATGCGGCATTCAGTGACTGTAGCCTCATAGTCAATATCTGCAGCTGTTGTCGGCATTGGGGCAGAGGCTCTCGTTCCCCTGAGGCAGAGCAAAGCCGACCAAAGGAGAGAGAAAGACAGTCAACATCTCATCCAGGCTGTAACATAACTTCTGGGCTGCTGCTTCTGTTCGGAGATCACCTCCGCGAGTCTGGCGTAGAAACATCTTGCACTTGGTCCCATCCTACTACTACTACTACTACTTCTACTACTACTACTACTACTACTATTCCTACTA
>NW_024739542.1:4852261-4937261 GCF_018991925.1 Homarus americanus | reverse complement strand
CACGTCTCTATAATCAATGCACCATTTCCCTCCCTAAACTAACTCACCTGTCCTGCACTCCACCTGGGACTTTCACGAATAATTAGGAGACTTTTTCTAGACAAACTTTCCTCACCTGATAAAGTTGAGAGTATTGTGGAGGTTGTTGTGAGCGAAGTTTCTTTTATTTTAGTTTATTTCTCACATTTCAAAGTCAACTAAATTTGTGTGTGGTGGCTGTACTGGACTATATGAGTGTGTGATATTCAATATACGTTATATTTACTTGTGATATAAAGTGTCTATTTTTATACACATATACAGTATACATGTATAGGCAAATTTCCATACACATATGAATGAACGGACAATAACATATACACGAAATCGCACACATTCAAATACGTACACAAGTGTGAGAGTACATATACCAACACACACAAACACAGACACAATCACCCACATAAATAAAGTCAAACAAACGTGTAGGCATTTGAACACAAAGCGACTGTAAAAATTAGTATTTATGACCACAGTGTCTCTCGAGGCAAAAGATTTTGTGTTTCGTTAACAATGAAACACCGGAACAAAAACCCTGAATCAGGTTCGTTTGTTTCACGCTACAAACACCCAAGTTAGGTGTTTGTTTTTTTACAAGGTGTTATATTCTCTTCTAATTTATTTCTTCTTGTGTTGGCGCTTTGTTTACAATTTATCACAGGATGAGACCGCAGATACAGTCACCCACAAAAGTCCTATCGGCTCTCCTCCTGAAGCACGAACCTCCGAGATACAGACTAGTGAATCTGAAGCATTTATGGACAGCAGAATAATGCATCAACATCTACTGCTTCGGTATCACGAGTCTGAATCTCAGTGATCGTGGAGCATCAAAAGAGAAGATAGGATTTTTGTGGGTAACTGGACACTGAGGGCTTGTCACCTGAAAAAGTCTGCCATATGTCGCCACCACCTTGAATAAATTACTACTAATGTCACTGAACTTTGAATAAAATATAAAGCTAAATTAGAGAATTATTAATTGTCTATTAAAGAATTTGCTCAACACTGTACCAGAAGAGTATTTACATCAAGGCCTAGGGCAGGTGTGTGATGGCTCCTCTGCTGTGTGTAACGCGTCCTCTGAGCAAACAAAATTATTATAAAGCAAATAATCCTCACATTCGACCATAGCCTACCTAATCTAACGCCAAGTTAAGCTAATCTAACCTAACCAAACCTAACCTAACCTAACCTAACCTAACCATACCAGCCCACCTTACGCATATGAATGTTCCTTTCCGTTTACACCTCCTGCCGGGATGACCTGACTCTTACACATTTCTTTCTCCTTCAGAACGGTGGGGACGTGACTCTCCAAGAGGCTGAGAATGGAGGCTTTGGGGATCCAGAAGGAGAGCCTAGGATCATGCCTGCAGGACCTCCAATCCCTCACGCCCATCACCAGCACCCACACCACGCCCCCGCCCCACCTCCGAGTTCCTTGGGGATACTCCCTAAATACGGATCGACACCTAACCTGCCAAAGTCCATGGCAACAGAGATGAAGGAGGCCAGAGAGAAGGCCATCCTGGTGGACAGGTTCTCCAGAGTGGCCTTTCCTCTCAGCTTCACTGTCCTCAACCTCCTCTACTGGGCCGTCTACTTCGAGTGGTAACTTCACCCTCAAGTACCACCACACCTTCAGCTCCTCGGTATAGACATAAAGATCTAGAACCAATTTTCTCGATATATGCTTCTGGTGGCCACACACACAGCATATCAAGCTTACTTCTGGTGGCCACACACACAGTACATCAAGCTTACTTCTGGTGGCCACACACACAGTATATCAAGCTTATTTCTGGTGGCCACACGCACGATATCAAACTTACTTCTGGTGGCCACACGCATGGTATCAAGCTTACTTCTGGTGGCCACACACGCGATATCAAATTTACTTCTGCTGACAACACACAGGATATCAAGTCTCTGGACATGAATAACTACCATCCACAGTGTCACTCTAGATATCACTGTCAAGATTAAACGTCTTTGAGCTTACAAGTCTTCAAAGTCATGATATCAACTGTGGTGGTAATACTGAGAACACCAGGCAGAGGACTCCACTCTTATCCTAGAATTTGTCTTGAAACTTTATCCTAGGAACATCATCCAGGTGTTTGGTCTGGATTTTGTTGTCCATTTATAGCAAAACTGTTTATATTATTATTATTATTATTATTATTATTATTATTATTATTATTATTATTATTATTATTATTATTATTATTATTATTATTATTATTATTATTATTATTATTATTATTATTATTATTATTATTATTATTATTATTATTATTATTATTATTATTATTATAGGTAATTATGAAGGTCAGTATCGTGGTCTATTTTCATCATGGTGACTGAGGTATCATATTGTTTTGTACAAAGAAGGAAAAACAAACCCCACGAATCCAGACCTAATCTAAGCTAACGTTACCTGACTTAACTAAAATACATTCATTGATCATTTGGTTACGTTAAATTAGATGGGGTTTTGGTTAGTTATGTTTAGATTGATGCATCATTTTGTTGCGTAGTTTTTTCCAAGTTAGATAATTGATCATAAGTGGAAAAATAAAAAGTTTGTGATAGGTATAGAATAAATTATCTTCTTTGACGTTTGTGAAAGAAGAAATAAAATCATTTACCTCGATCTGAACTTCATATTGACCTTGATTAGGTGAGAGCTTGAGTAAGGTGTGTACTACTGCCTTATTTTCTCCCTACACTACAGATGCCTCCAGCCTTCACTCCCATCCCATCAAGGCGAGGGGCCGGTCCTACCAATAGTGGTGCACAACCTATATTTCTTTGTGTGTGTGTGTGTGTGTGTGTGTGTGTGTGTGTGTGTGTGTGTGTGTGTGTGTGTGTGTGTATGTATGTGTGTGTGTGTGTGTGTGTGTGTGTGTGTGTGTGTTTGTGTTTTCCCATATTTTTTCTTCTTTTTTTTTAGTCTTTTCTTTATAGCTTTTATTTTTAATTATTTATTTTTCTCATTTTCCTTTCATCTTTTTCCTTTTGTTTACTTCACTGTTTTCTACTCAGGATTCATCAACTCCTATTATTGACCCCCCTCTTCTTTTTACCCCCCCCCACTCTCTCTCTCCTCTAGTCCCTCCTCCTCCTCCCCCTCCTCCCCCCTCCTCCTCCCTCCTCCCCTCCTCCCTCTTCCTGCAATAATAACCCATGCCCTCCCCCCAACCATAGTATTATTCACGGCTGCTCATCAGGAAAAGCCTGAAAAAAAAATGATATCTTCCTCAACAACAGAGAGAACATGTGTGTAGTTGTCTCACTGACACTTGATCATACAAACCACTTATGGAAACATCATTGATAAATACAATAATTTATGTCTAGTATAGAAACTGATCGTGTGTACTGTGCAGAACTTCTTAAGTACGATGGCCTAATCTCTTGAGTACAATGGCTTAGACCCTTGAGTACGATGGCTTAAATACCTTAGCTTTTGATATACGGATATGAACACATACATCAGAGGATACAGCAGTCATACAGAACGATTGTGTTGATGATAAATGTATACAAATATGATTATGGATAATATACTGTGTGTATCAAAAAGAATATACACACTGGTTTACATATTTTCGTGGAGATCATTTGAATACTTTTGATTATAACAGCAATATTGTCCTCACTTGTGGGAGACCTCACACATCAACAGGTGAGGACAATGTTGCTGTTATAATACAGTAATTCACGCAGGACCTGAGTGTACCATTGGTCGATGTCGTTTACCTAGACTCAGGAAAGTTTGAAATTTGTGTCAAAAATGTTAATCATAAGAACTCGCCAGTTAAATTGTCTTTTTTTTTTCAATAAATACTTGCTAATTATCTTATCACAACTAATTAAGAACTGTTTTTACTTGCATTCAGTTTTCTGACTTAAAGAATCGCAATAACAGAATGACTCCATGGTAAATAAACTGACCACAAAGGCATATCTAATAGTAATAACATAATAAGACGTTCTGGGCAAGATAACGCTCATGTGATATCCTGACATGACCAAAACATTACAATATTTTTGTATGTATCTTACTCAAGAGGCACAAAGAAATGTCCTTGACGGCTACGTGACTCAATATAGACCAATAACAAAATATTCGGTCTGGCAGATGTTTTGATGACCGTATCCCTCGCTGAAGGTGTGAAGAGGGTGGAGTGCTTGAGGTTGAGGTGATCTGCCGTGCTGGGTAGGAGAAAGACGTGGTGATGTATTGGGAAGTTTATGTCGTGTCGCTGTGTGCCTCCCTCGATGAGAACCGCTTCACTGTACTGAACACCCGTCCACAGCGCCGCGTTAAAGCCCTGATGTGGTTTTGTGTGATTATTTTGACATTTTATTTATCTTTTACGTGATAATGTAAAAAATTGTCATCTCTCGTGATAATGTAAAAAATTGTCATCTCTCACGTGATAATGTTTACATTTAATTCACTTAAACGTGTGATCAAGTTTATAGAATTCACTTTTCACCAATGTTTATAGTATTTTTAATATACACCTCACGTGGTCATGTTTACAAGCATTTCTCTACCACCTCTGTCTCTCTCTCACACACACACACACACACACACACACACACACATTACCATGGCCACTTATATTTACAGCTCCACTTTATTAAATAAAATGTAAGAGAATCATTTTCATTCATATCGACTCATTTTCACTGACGAGTTACTTACACTATTTGGCTCATTTACACTGTCAAATCATTTACATATTTCATATCAACTTGGTCATACCTCATACATACATACATGCATACATACATACATACATACATGCATACATACATACATACATACATACATACATACATACATACATTATTCTAAGTGATTGATTCATTCTTAATATTATACATTATAAGGTTCCACAGCTGTATATTATCTGCTTTCATCCTGGCCATGCATATACAACTATATACATGTATGTATATGTATATATCATAAGTTTATGTCTATGAATATATGCCTACTTAATAGGTGTATCCCACAATAGTCTAGTGTATACCTCCTCCTCTTCTCAGTAGAATGTAGTGTACTGTACATCCCCCCCTCCTCCCATTTTAGTATCACTCTTCCTCTTCCTCATTATCACCTTCCTCACTCCTCTCACCTCCCCCATGTTATCTAAAACCACAAATTTATTCTTATAACCCAAACAGTTCATTTCCTTCTTACCTGCTAGATATTCCTCTTCATTTATCCTCTTTTACCCTCTACTATTTTTTTTATTCATCTTGCCTCTCTCTCTACTACTGTCTCATGCCAACCCATTATTTCCCCTTTCTTGCCCACCCACTAATTGCCTTCCCATACTCATTGCCTGATCACTATTATCCTATTCTTGCCCATTGCCCACCCGCATCTGCGCTCACAAGCTATAACGAGAGACACGGGTTCAATGTTGTGAAATTTATGTGATCTGAACTGTGAACCTGGATACTTAAGCCAATGTTTAGTCAATCAAAACAAAAATTATGTAGAGGAAAAAAATATATTGTATGTTTATGATAAAAAAAATGATGTGAGATTATACAGTAGACCCCACGACTTTGTATAAAATATGTGCATACTTAGATGACTTGAAGAACAGAAGAACGACTACTATGACGTGAAGAACAGTAGATTAAGTACTATGAGAAGTGATGAACATTAGAACATTATGAACAGAAGAACACATTTTGTGACCGAAGACAAAATATATCCAGATGTTCAATTTTATGTACAGTGAAAATTATATTTCTGGGAGTGATTTTGGTTGTGATATATTAAGACTATATCAAGATATATGAGAGTTATATTGAATTGAAGGAGTATATAATAACTATAAATATGTGTGTGTGTGTGTGTGTGTGTGTGTGTGTGTGTGTGTGTGACCAGAGAAGAGAACCATTGCTTTAGCTTTAACTGTACATTAAGACGTGCATACAAATGTCCATATAAACTTGTCGAGAGTGATATAGAAGGCAAGATGAGACTAAAATAACATTGCTACAGTGTTACAGTGGTGTCTACATGTACAGCACAGTGTTACAGTGGTGTCTACATGTACAGAACAGTGTTACAGTGGTGTCTACATGTACAGCACAGCGTTACAGTGGTGTCTACATGTATGGCACAGTGTTACAGTGGTGTCGACTTATACAACACAGTGTTACGAGTACAGTGGTATCGACTTGTACAAAATAGTGTTACAGTGGTATCTAAATGTACGTTACAGTAGTGTCGACATGTACAATACAATAGAGGTCTTGCACCAGATCTTGAGGTAGTGTTGTGTGAGTGCAGAAGGGAGGCGAAAGTGTCTCAGTGTTGAATCCCTGTGATGCGAAGGACGTCCAGAGGAAGACACCATTGGTCCCCAGTGGATGTGAAAGACTAAATCAAAGTGAAACATAAATTATCTGTTGTTTTTGTCGTGCTAAGAGAACATTATCCGCGTGAACCGAATTGTCCATATTTATAAGCCGAAACGATTAATAGTTCTCTGCAATAAAGGACAGAAATATATTAAAAAAATATAGCAGAGAAAACTGTGATGCTGCGTGTGTGTGTGTGTGTATGTATGGTTACTTTCACTGGTGGGAGAGAAGGAAAAAGACATTGGTCCACCTACAAGTAACATTTTCTAAAAGACTTCTCCCTGTAGTGTAAGTCATAAAACAAGAGTTATACAAAAATTACCAACCACAACTGCACCTGACTTTATAATATATAATACATCTTATACATCAATGATATTTATTTCATGACATGGCGCTTAATTCATGTGGATGGATAGATGTGGGGCATATATCATGTTATAACGAAGCTTGCATCACGGTGTACCAGGACAGGTGGATGACTCATCAACTTACCTCCACCTGTATTTTTGTCAATCTCATTTACAGTTTGACTCTTACGCTCACCACTAATGACATTTTATCGAGCACAAATAGTGTGTAAATACCAAGCACTTTGATTTACTGCATTAGTACCGGCATTTTGTACATAGGCGAATTCTTCAGCTCTAGTCCAGCCTCTTCCTTCTTCAGGTCGCTACCTAGAACCACAGAGCCGGTGGCTGTTATCATTATGAAAAAAAAATAGTCTGGGATGATCAATGAACATATCCAGCCTTCGACAGTCACTACCCAACTTTTTCGAAGAGTGTCACTGACGGACGTAGGATAGTTGAGGTACACAAGGGAACCTGCTGGTGTAACGAGTCTCTTTGGTGTAACAAGAGTCTCAGAGTGTAACGTGTTGGTGGTGGTATGCCTGGGGTAGACAGTCTTCACCACTCATCACCAACACTGTGGGAAAAGTCTTTGTTGTGAACCTGAGAGACCATGTTGCTCTACATACTACCATATGGCCGGTCATACATACACACATACATACACACACACAAGTAAAACACATACTTACACATGCAAGTAAAACTCATACTCACATATACTCACAGATAATCACACACACACACACACACACACACACACACACACACACACACACACACACACACACACACGTAAGAGTGCGCTCACGCATTTTAGCCTAAAATATTCTGCATTTATATAAACTGAATTTTTATAGAAATATCACAAATATCACGCCAGTATTTCTTCCTTATCGGGTGAGACTCGGCTGGTGTGGGCAGTTATGTAGGCACCAGCAGGAGCCGTGTACGTCCCACAGCCTGGTGTAGGCAACACAGCAGGTGTACCTCCCAGAGCCTGGTGTAGGCAACACAGCAGGTGTACCTCCCACAGGCTGGTGTAGGCAACACAGCAGGTGTACCTCCGACAGGCTGGTGTAGGCAACACAGCAGGTGTACCTCCCACAGGCTGGTGTAGGCAACACAGCAGGTGTACCTCCGACAGGCTGGTGTAGGCAACACAGCAGGTACTCCCAGGCTGGTGTAGGCAACACAGCAGGTGTACCTCCCAGGCTGGTGTAGGCAACACAGCAGGTGTACCTCCACAGGCTGGTGTAGGCAACACAGCAGGTGTACCTCCACAGGCTGGTGTAGGCAGTGCTGGTGTAGGCAACACAGCAGGTGTACCTCCCACAGGCTGGTGTAGGCAACACAGCAGGTGTACTCCCACAGGCTGGTGTAGGCAACACATCAGGTGTACCTCCCACAGGCTGGTGTAGGCAACACAGCAGGTGTACCTCCCACAGGCTGGTGTAGGCAACACAGCAGGTGTACCTCCCACAGGCTCATTACAGTCATATCACAGAAATATATCCCTTATACATGAAGCTTTCTTGTTGTGGCCATAGTTACGTCACCCATATTTTTACAATGCAAAAATTTTATTATTTTATTTATGCTTCAAGCTAAGCCTTTTACCTCTGAGGTCAATTTATTAGACACACACACACACACACATACACACACACACACACATACACACACACACACATATATATATATATATATATATATATATATATATATATATATATATATATATATATATATATATATATATATATATATATATATATATATATATATATATATATATATATATATATATATCGCCACAATTATCATGTTTTATACTCACGTGAACAGGTAAAGGAATAAGGTAGAATGTTGTGAAGACCTCACACTGTGGCGCTGATGACAACTTTGTTATAACTTTTTTTTGTTCTGGTCTGACTCACTGATAATCTTCACTCTTGTTATTTTCATTTAGTGAACACACTCGTAGAGAATACATGCAAGAAAAATCCTAAAGGAATCACAATGTTGGTACTTTACACTGACTTATCTTACTGTCTGGCATCGCTGATCCTCCAAGAGACAAAGATACGTGCTGGAGACAATCTCTATATGGTAGAAGCAGGTTTGTACTATCTCAGTGTTTGATGTGATTCTTCTCCCAACAACTGACACCACCCACTGACACCCCCCTGACACCCCCCTGACACCCCCCGGACACTATTTGACACTCCTTGACACCCACTAACACCCATAACTCCTACTAACACCTCATGACGCCTACTGACACCTCATGACGCCTACTGACACCTCCTGACACCCTCATCCCTCACACTCCTCACCTACAGCATATTTCAGTTTTCTTAACAATATCAAGCAGCTAAGCACTCAAACTCTTCATATTTTTCATAATACCAACAACAGTTTAAACAGTCAACAAAAAGAAGTTGCGTATTTTATATTAATTGATTTACTGAAAGGATTATGAGTCAATCACCACAATAAACAAACTCTCTTTAAAGCATACCGAACAAGCTGATTCACAACATTCACTAAAGGTTATAATTATACTCATTCATAACACTAAACTGAACAAGTTATTAATTTAACAAGCTACAACAACACACACAAGACATAGACCAAAGGCACAAGTGAAATATTTCCCCAACACAGCTGCACACCACAACACTCCGTCTCTCTCTCTCTCTCTCTCTCTCCCTCTCTCCCTCTCTCTCCACAGTGTGTTGGTGAGAGCCCGTAAGAGCTTCTGTATCATCATACCAACAGTGACGGAATGAAAAATAAAAAAGTTCTCGATGATGTAGTAGTACAGTCATTCTTTATTTTGTATAATTTTATCTAACAATGGCACAGCACTGACAATAAAATTCTAAACGAAAAAGTTCTTTTATTATCCCAAATGGCTGTAAATTATGGGCTTTGAAGCTTGCTGAAAATAGGGGCTTTGAAGCTTGTTGAATATAGGGGCTTTGAAGCTTGCTGAAAATAGGGGCTTTGAAGCTTGCAGAAAAACCTATTTTTGGTGAGTGAGCGAAGCTAATGCACATATTGACCTCAAGATATCACCTTAGGAGGTGACAAGACCAATTTTAACACATCTAGATAAAATTATCTAGGCTGCAACTAGCTTTACAGAGAATGGAAGTGAGAGTGGAAACAGCGCAAGAGGGCTGCGCAATGTCACTGTCTGGCTGGGACCCTCCGGTCTGCCCTTATTCCTTTCCAAAACCTTACACCAGGAATAGCAGGAGGATGGAGCTTCAAAGCCCCTATTTTAGTGAGCCGAGCTCAGCTAGTGCACAGTGCTACATTCCACAGGAAGGAGGGTGCTAAGATGTAATGGGAGCAGTGAATACACAAGACCATTTGAATTTTATTTATTCTAAATTATTTTTCTAGAGTGTTGTCTGTGGGTCGAGGGGTGTAAGACCCATTGCCACACAGGGTGCATCTGACACTTAGTGAAAAAAGTATTTTGCTATAAAGCAGGAGAACGATTCCCACTGACCACCTTCCCGGACCTGTGAGAGGGAGTGGGTCCTCAGGAAAACCAGTGAATCCACTACACCGCGTACGACTTAGGGATGTGGGGCCTTCCCAGGGTCAGCCTCTTCTATACCCTGCCGCAACCTGTCTGCCAGTCCTCTAACTGACAGCAAGTGGTCCGACCAAGGATGAACGAAGAGATGATGTTGGCTGGCAAGGTGATCGGCAATAGTGGAGAGGTGTTGGCGGAGGGTCACGACCGGCAGAATTGGTGATGCTCGCCCTCCGCCTTCCGTGCCGGAACCACCACTGGCTGGAGCCTGTGGTTCTCCGGCTCATTTTTCGCCAGGGAGGTGGGATAAGGTGCCAGGGACACTGCAGAATCTCTTTGGACGAAGGAGGTCCAGTGGTCGAACCTCGTGAGTGCCTTGAGCTGGGAGGACCTGAAGCCCGTGGCCAGCGCTACGAGGAAGAGGGTCTTATGTAGTAGGCAGTCCTTTGACGGCCAGATGGTGAATGGATCATGGGGTGAGACAGATATCAGATTAATCCATGTCATGGTAAACACATTCATAGGAACAAGAACATAGGAAAAACAAAGAACATAAGGCCAGTGGCCCTTAGTCTAGGTTGTCCAAGGTAGGTAGATAGCTACCTTGAGGTTGTCAGTATAGTTCACAGGACTGAAGGAGTAGTACTTACCGAGTCCAGAAGGGTAAGGACTTTCTCCAAGGACCAGAAGGTATGGGGTGGTCTAGCAGGTGGTTGCTGGTGGAACAGGCCCCGCTTCAGCAGGGTAACCGACCTGTTGTTAACCTTCACCCCGTTATCCAAGGGGTCGGTGAGGGCAGCCAGGTGGACGGAGAGGGTCGGGATAGATCTGCCTCGTTCGTGCGCTAGAGATGACAAGAACTCTAGAACTACACTTTCACTAGGCGTGGAAGAACCTTGCTCCTTGAAGTACTGGTGGAAGGCTTTCCAGCAGGACTCGTATTGTCGAGTAGCGGAGGGTCTTAGTCCTGACAAGATGTCCTGCACCACTCTAGGCGAATACAGACTGCTCAGGGAAGCACGGAGAAACTCCACACGTGTAAGTGAAGTGTTCTCTGTTGCCTGGTAATAAGAGGATCGAAGAGGCAGGCTGGATACTGACACCGGCCGAGGAGCTCTGAAAACATGTTTGGGCCGGCCAGTAGGAGGACTTTTCCCTTGAAGCTGCAAAGCTTGTGGCAGACCTGTAGCAAGCCCTTAAGGCAAGGGGAGGACACAGGTAGCAGTAGGTCCACCTTTTCCAGTCCTCCATGAAAGCGTCTGGGACCCCGTGTGGTGTCGGCGTCAACCGACTCATGTAAGCCGGGAGCTGAGTGGATGTCAGAGGCACAGAGGTCCACCTCCGGCAGACCCCACCGCTCTATGTGGCTGAAACAAACTCTGGCGTACTGTCCACTCCACTGACGTCCCCCAGAAGAGGAAAGGGGCATCGGCCCAGCCGTTCTCGATCCCCGTAACATAGCGAGCGGACAGGTGGATACTCCGATGGTGAGCTGCCTTGAAGATCTGCTTGGAGAGGCAGAAAAACGGCTGCTGTGCTGTCCATTTCGAAGCAGATGGCCCCGTCCTGGGTAGTCTGGTAGTTGTCCAGGAATCTCTACGTCTACGTACCGGTCTCATACGTTGATGTTAGCCGCCCTCCATTCGTCCGTCCAGCCACAGGATGATGGGTGGAGGGGGCCCCGGGCCTGCTGCCGCTGCAGCTGCTGCGCCCGGAACCAGGAAGACAAAGCCTCCAACATCTCCAGCGGCGGGTGCACTAACCGGGTGGGGGCAGCACGTCTGGGCGGCTGGGGCCGGCGAGACGGAGCGGAGCAGCGCCGTGGAAGGAACGGGGGGCGTAGGAGGGCGGCAGGGGAGAAGAGTCTGCCCTAGCCGAGCCTCCTGGCGAGGGCTGATGAAGGTGGAGTTCCGGAGGGGGTGAGGACCGCCTCTCCAAAGACACTCTGGGCTGCAGGGACAACCCGGCTGAGACTCTGGCGGAGTCGCGGGGTTCAAGGACCGCCGCTTCCCTTGCGGCCGCTGTCCTTTGGTGACCTGGGGCGGTGGTGCCTGTGGGAGGAGGACTTAGCGGGACTCCCGGAGCGGTGACGGTGGCGACTGGGGGAGGAGTGAGCACTCGACTCCCAGATGGAAGAGGGAGAGCGCCGCGGAGAGCCCGAAGCGTGTGTGTGTATGTGTGTGTCAGTAGCAAAGTTTCAGTTTTCTAGCAGACGTGATAAGTTACAGAAAGTATAAAAGAAGTTGTTCCTTTGCGTCTCTCGGCAAACTCCGAGAGATTACTTTAACAGGTGGCGCGAGACGGTGGGTGAGGCGGTGTCTGAGGGATACAGAGGCGTGAACACCAGCTGTCCTCTGTAGTTAAGTTAATATGGGAAAGTGAAGACTGACTTACATTCAACCTTTCTCATCTTTTGCTTCTCCTCTTTCTTCAAGCAGACACAATCTACATTTAGGATCACCTGAAGATTAGACACACCAGTTTATTTCACTTGATCATTAATCATTCTAAGCCTGAGGGGAGGGAGGGCAGTGTAGGGTAGATTAGGTTATTTTATGTTATATTTGATTAGGCTAACTTAGACTTTGTTAAGTTACGTTATATTATGTTAGCTTAGCTTAGCTTTGCTTAGCTTAGCATGAGAGTTAGCAGTGGGTAAAATGAGCTAGGATGCTCTTTCTTCAGATTACGCCATAATAAATTCACAGGAAAAATAGAGAATCCTTAAGCAATATATATATATATATATATATATATATATATATATATATATATATATATATATATATATATATATATATATATATATATATATATATATATATATATATATATATATATATGGACAGTTTTCTTTCTTATAGACGAGTTAACTTAAACAATAAAGACATCGTCACAAGGGAACAATATTGTCACTAGTCCACGTGAATTGTCAGCTCATACAAAGTGGTAATGACTTTAATCGGTGGTGTTTCGTTGTGTCGACGTTAAAAGTGTGGCAGATATTGTAAAACACGACAACAGAACACAATAACTGGGATACCAATTACTTGAGGCCAACGCAAACTGGATATTTGATCGTAATCGTTTGTATCAGCACCAAACCTATCCTACAGGCTAGGTCAGGTAAAGGTTAGGATAGGTTACGCTTCACTCATCATCCTACATGACCTTGTTGACATAATGTGCATTAACCTCTCAGTCTGAGTATGTTGGCTTTTTACATATGAAGGTGTGGAACTCTCTCTCTCTCTCTCTCTCTCTCTCTCTCTCTCTCTCTCTCTCTCTCTCTCTCTCTCTCTCTCTCTCTCTCTCTCTTACCAACCCCACCAACACCATCCTTCTCCATCTTCACCACCAACAACATCCTCCCTCATTCTCTTGACCACCACCCACACCGCCATTCTCCATCTTCACCACCACCACCAACACCATCCTCCCTCATCCTCTCCACCATCACCACCTTACCCTTCCCATCCCTGACACGCCAATTCATGATTACTCAACTGGATATTACATTGACAACAGTATAGTAGTTCATTTGACTATTGAATGTAAGGCTGGTCGATCGTTTTCTTCCCTCAATACCGAAATTAAACCCTCGAGTGAGTCTTTTCTGTCGTGTCTGTACAGCCTCTCGCAGACAGGTTCAAGATAACCACATAAATTCTAAGTGAAATTATGACTTTGTGTTTCTTTCAGTTTATACATCCCTGACACGCCAATTCATGATTACTCAACTGGATATTACATTGACAACAGTATAGTAGTTCATTTGACTATTGAATGTAAGGCTGGTCGATCGTTTTCTTCCCTCAATACCGAAATTAAACCCTCGAGTGAGTCTTTTCTGTCGTGTCTGTACAGCCTCTCGCAGACAGTTTCAAGATAACCACATAAATTCTAAGTGAAATTATGACTTTGTGTTTCTTTCAGTTTATACGCGTATCTTTTGGGGGGGGAGATATTTGAAGCTTTTAAACCCAAAGCTTATTTCACTTTATGTATGCTGATGCTAGCCTACTCCTCCCCCCCCACCCTTATGTAGCATTTACTGTAAAGTCTCTGTAATCGTTAGGAGAACTAAATTAGGGACGCTAATCTTCATGTGATTCATCTTTTCTCTAATCATTCGGATTACTTTAAGCTGTACAATGGAATTCCAAGTATATAATTACAATGATGAATGGGAATATAATCTAGAACTATTATGGCCAATCAATGTCTGTTAAATCATCAATATGGTCAAGTAGAGACTCTGGCTGGTGTTGAGAGTTCAGGTTATCATTATTAATCAAAGGTGCAGTACTTCACGATTTTGTGTTAGACGATAATGATACAATAGACGAAGGATTTTGACAGCTCTACCGAGACAACAGGAGCCGCAGTGTTCGTTTTGAAATTCATCAGACCCCCTCCGTACAGATACCTTCTGGGGAAAGATTTATTATTGGGGGAGAGATTTTGTTTTTCAGTAGTGGAATAATTAAAAAAGAAAATTGCTTTAATTTACTGAGCACGAGAAAATAAATCTATTAATGAATGGAAGGACTTTTATACCTACTGGAGAAGAGTTACTGACCACCTCTTCCCGTCATGTTATTCCTTTACTAGGTAAACAGGAGACGCCCTCAGGGAGGTTGTCAAATATTTTACTTTCTGCTCTTACTCTACACACACACACACACTCACACTGAGCCTTACTCCAGGGTTCGTGAAGGACACGCACAGATTAGTACTGGTCATGACATTCACGTCCTGATTAGCTGACATCCTCACGAACAGACAGAAAATTCACTAACCATATAATGAATTTGTTTACCGTCGCACTAACTTGACTAAGCCTTTGTAAACAAACTATACATTAAACTTCATTATAAAATGTTACAACGTACAATAATCGGGTTTTCTCTCGTGGTATGTGAAAGCAACGCATAGAGATATAATGTATACAAGGAAACATACAGTATAGCCCAACCTACTGGAATACTTTTTAGTTATTCAAGAGTATGTATGTATGTATGTATGTATGTATGTATGTATGTATGTATGTATGTATGTATGTATGTATGTATGTATGTATGTATGTATGTACAGTATGTATGTATGTATGAATGTATACAAATAAGCAAGTATGTTAGTATACAGATAACCAAGTAATTCAGACTAATATTTTGATACTACAGGACTATTATTTGTACCTAATTAAAGCATATGACTAATGGATACCTTGTCTGGTGTGTTTATATACTTAGGAGTTTCAGTCAGCCAGGGGTCTTTTAAGTACCGTTCACCAAGTCTTTATTAGTACACTAGACAACAACAGCCAGGGGTCTTTTAAGTACCGTTCACCAAGTCTTTATTAGTACACTAGACAACAACAGCCAGGGGTCTTTTAAGTACAGTTCACCAAGTCTTTATTAGTACACTAGACAACAACAGCCAGGGGTCTTTTAAGTACCGTTCACCAAGTCTTTATTAGTACACTAGACAACAACAGCCAGGGGTCTTTTAAGTACCGTTCACCAAGTCTTTATTCGTACACTAGACGAAAAAAAGCAACAGCCAGGGGTCTTTTTAAGTACAGTTCACCAAGTCTTTATTAGTACACTAGACGAAAGCAACAGCCAGGTGTCTTTTAAGTACCGTTCACCAAGTCTTTATTAGTACACTAGACAACAACAGCCAGGGGTCTTTTAAGCACCGTTCACCAAGTCTTTATTAGTACACTAGACAACAACAGCCAGGGGTCTTTTAAGTACCGTTCACCAAGTCTTTATTAGTACACTAGACAACAACAGCCAGGGGTCTTTTAAGTACCATTCACCAAGTCTTTATTAGTACACTAGACAACAACAGCCTGGGGTCTTTTAAGTACCGTTCACCAAGTCTTTATTAGTACACTAGACAACAACAGCCAGGGGTCTTTTAAGTACCGTTCACCAAGTCTTTATTAGTACACTAGACAACAACAGCCAGGGGTCTTTTAAGTACCATTCACCAAGTCTTTATTAGTACACTAGACAACAACAGCCTGGGGTCTTTTAAGTACCATTCACCAAGTCTTTATTAGTACACTAGACAACAACAGCCTGGGGTCTTTTAAGTACCATTCACCAAGTCTTTATTAGTACACTAGACAACAACAGCCAGGGGTCTTTTAAGCACCGTTCACCAAGTCTTAGCTCGTAAACACCCTTTTGTTATCTGTTCAAAAGCAAAGTGACAAGAGTTCTTCAGAGTCATTGTTTAGGTCACAATAGGTAACTCAGGTAGAGGAAGTAGGCTTGGCTTTGAAGGTTGGGTTATAAGGACCACAGGTGAGTGAGTGTGTCAGGTGAGCGGCGACACACAGTGGCAGGAGTAAGAGGTGAGTACAGGAGTGTTGTCAACCTTTAAAGTATCTGTTGCTTTGGTGTTTGATTCTGAGAGAGAGAGAGAGAGAGAGAGAGAGAGAGAGAGAGAGAGGTGTAAAATATATAATTCAACATACATAAAGGTTAGTGACCAGTTGACGCTGGGTAAAAGAGTGTGTGTGTGTGTGCGTGTGTGTGTCATTGTGAAGCAACTCCACGAGGACATGAACGGCAGTGTCATACACAATGGTACCATGTCTGAGTTCTTCTCTATCCAAACAGGGGTTAAACAAGGATGTGTACTGGCACCAACTCTCTTTTCCATTTTTCTTGGCTGCCTTCCTTACTCGTGCCAGTGCCAATTTAACCGGCGGGGTGGACATCCAGTAACAGATGAAGGGTCTTTTCAACATAAGACGACTCCATGCAGGTACAAAGGTGTCGGCACCGTACATTAATAATAATAATGATAATAATAATAATAATTATAATATAATAATAATAATAATAATAATAAAATGTTTATTGTAAAAACTTGGCAGCCAGAAAGCTGAAAACATACAGTTGCATAATTGGGGTATGGGTCACTTGATTGACAACTAATATACAAGTAACATAAGTGATACAAATATGATATATAATAACTCGGTGGGGAGAAGGTCATACTACAGGTCATTTCAACATAGTGACAGTACAAAAAGGTAAGATTGACTAGGAGTGAATACACTGGTTGATTACGAATTGTTGATAATATTTACAATGGTTGGGACTGGGCTGTCCTTACACATTACTGAACTTCAGTATGCAGACAATCTCACCTTTGTCGCTCACACTAAACGCGACCCACAGGAGATCCTGAACACCTAAGCAGATACGTATGCACACTTCGGCCTTGAGGTGAATGTACGTAAGACTCAGATTCTCTTTCAGCCTGCCCCTGGTTCAGCCACACCTCGACCATCCATCCAGCTTAACGGTACTACCCTTTCCAATATTACCCACTTTCAGTATCTCGGTTCCCACCTGTCAACCGCCGTGGACATCCATGAAGAGATTCAACATCGGATCAGATGTGCATTTCAAGCCTTTGGCAGACTCCCTACCCGTGTCTTCAGCTGTAGGGAGCTGAAATTATCTACAAAGTTGCATGTATATCGAGCACTGGTCCTCCCCAACCTGCTATATGGCAGCGAGGCACCTCAAGGCACTTGTAAACGTTCACCAACGTAGTCTACGTTCCATCCTCCAAGTTCACTGGGAAGACAAGAGAACAAATGCCAGTATTCTCGCTGACACCAACTGTAGGAGCATCGAAGCTACCGTTATCCATGAAAAACCACTCTGGACTGGCCATGTTACCCGAATGGACGACAGTAGACTGCCAAAGCAGCTACTTTACAGTCACCTAACGAATAGTAAACGTAACGCTGGCGGGCAACGGAAAAGATATAAAGATAGTCTTAAGACAAACCTGAAAAATTGCTAAATTCGACCCCCTCACCTGGGAGACGATTACTCCACACCGTAACGCTTAGAGGAGCACCACACGAGAAGGTGTCAATACTTTCGAGTTAGCCCGACTGCATACCGAGGGAGACAAGCGCCTATGCCGGAAAGACTCTCCCGCCGCCCCTCCCGCACTAGATGTAGCCCTCCACACGTGCAATATCTGTGGACGACCCTGCCGGTATCGTATCGGCCTCTCTAGTCACCTCAGAACTCACCAACGAAGGTGACATCTTTAATAACTCATATCATTGTATCATAGCTAGATGATCGCCATACTTGATTCCGAATGACAGCAAAGTAGTAGTAGTAGTAGTAGTAGTGTCAAGTTCATTCCCAAATTAGTGAAGCACACTCACTTAACCCCAGCAGAAAGAGCACTTCTTATACTTCCATCAAGACTGGGAGGGATGAGACTAACCAATCCAGAGGAGATTGCAGCCACCGAACATCAAAATTCACTTAAGCTCACGGTAGCCCTCATGGACCACATAATAACCCAGAACGCAACAGGGGACGTCGTGACCAGTGAAGTAAACGAGATTCGTAGGTCCATTACGACAGACCGACAGCACTGCCAAAATGATAAGTTGCAGCAACTGTTGCTGCAGGCTCCAGAAAATTTAAAAAATAAAGTAGCTATAGCGCAGGTGGTGGGCGCCTCGAACTGGTTAACTACGTTACCGATAAGGGCAAATGGTTTCAGTCTTAACAAACAAGAATTTACAGATGCCATTGCTCTAAGGTACGGTCGGCCAGTAGAAGGTTTGCCCTCCCAATGCGTGTGTGGCTCTTCCTATGACGGTGATCACGCCATGGTGTGCAAGAAAGGGGGCTTCATATGCATGAGGCATGACGAGGTAAGGGACCTTACAGCAAATATGTTGAAGGAAATCTGCCGGGATGTCATGGTAGAACCGACCCTCCTTCCATTGGATGGTGAAATCTTCCAACATAGGACTTCAAACACATCTAACGAAGCCCGTGTTGACGTCAGTGCTCGAGGATTCTGGACGCGGGGACAGCGAGCTTTCTTCGACATCAGGATTTTTGATTCCATGGCCGCATGTCACCGTAACCTAGCTCTCGATGCTGCACATAGGAGGAACGAGAACGACAAGATAAGGGCATATGGGGAGAGAATCCAAAACGTTGATCAAGGCAGCTTCACTCCTCTAGTGTTCACAACCTCTGGTGGGATGGAACCAAGTGCAAGATGTTTCTACGCCAGACTCGCGGAGGTGATCTCCGAACAGAAGCAGCAGCCCAGAAGTTTCGTTACAGCCTGGATGAGATGTCGACTGTCTTTCTCTCTCCTTTGGTCGGCTTTGCTCTGCCTCAGGGGAACGAGAGCCTCTGCCCCAATGCCGACAACAGCTGCAGATATTGACTATGAGGCTACAGTCACTGAATGCCGCATAGATCTGCGGCTCAACTAATTCAACACAGATAAGATAGCTACTTATGTATATTTATGTATATTTAATATTAAGGTAATATAATGGCGGCGAAGGTGTGGCTGTTGGGGGAGACTGGAGGCTACGTCTAAAAAAATTAAAAAAATAAATAAAAAAAAAGCAGTAGTAGTAGTAGGAGGAATCATACACCTTGTATTCTCTTCATAGCTGAGTTCCCTGCTAAAATGATCAAACAAAGTTATTTACAAACTTTCTCCTTCAATGGCGCTAGATATGGACGCCATTAATTCTTAGTGAAGCCAGAAAACTCAAGAAGCGAAATATATAGTTTATGCATTATCCACACGTCACATCCTGATTGGTTATAATTCACCTTATTAAGTATAATGTGTCGCCTCAGAGAAACTTTGTACACAACAACACAATTCACGGTGTTAGTTTTCGCTTAACCACTTTTAACAGGATCCCCTTTGAGCTCAATAAAATCGTCTGGCATTTCCCAAACAAATAATAAATAGTGGCGTCACGTACAGAAGAGGATAATACGTTGTGTGTGTGTGTGTGTGTGTGTGTGTGTGTGTGTGTGTGTGTGTGTGTGTGTGTGTGTGTGTTACCATAACCTTTTAAGATGGGCGGCGACCTACACGCTAGATGTACAGCATAATGGACAGCCAGAGTACACAATCATCAATAGTCTATCTTACTACCAAAAGGAACAGCTTGGAGGAGTGAATATTGGCTGGTGGTTCATTCACTGGTGTAATTGAAGCTATGAACTCAACAAACTTCTACACACAAAAATCTCCAAACCACAAGACAACCTTTCAAGAAGATTCTCCAACGCCTTATGACCCATTTGGCCATAAGGAGGAACAACAGATTAATGTGAACTAGTTTTATCATAGAAACTTTAAACTGGTTCATCTTCTAAGTAAAAATCAATTATTGCAGAGATTGTTTTCACTGTGTTATTAGACGAGAGAGTTTTGTGCTTTGAGACCATTGTTTTGCATAGGATTTATCATACTGTGGCGACTTCGATTAATTGATGAACCTTGTAACGCTCTTGAAGATCCCAGTAGCATAACAAAAATAACATTATAACGTCAAGCTCTTTCATTTGGTGCTGTACAGTTCACTTGTCTTGTACCAAACCTTCACTTTACTGTACCTACAACTATTGACAATGTTAGAACTCTCCTGGTGACTCTCCTGGGCGTCACCAACTGAATCATGGGGGTAAAGTGTGTAGAGTTACTTTATCCTTACCTAATACAGTTGTCCATAGGTGTGTTACACATTACTTCTGACAGAGTTAGGTTAAATGCCTTACTTGTAATTACTAGTTATATATAGTGAGCGTGGATGGAGGGAGAAGGAATATATGGTTCTTACTCCATCAAGGTAATGGTGTCTGTGATATATGAGGAATCTAAGATGAGGCAATGGTTTATCTATTAAGCTTATTGTAGGAGACGGTCCGGGCGAGAAGAAAAGCGACAGACGCAGAAAACGTCAGAAAACGCAGTTAAAGTTTAGCCATTTTGACGTAAGTCTAATGGTATGATAAACACATCTTGCCTCTTGTCAGGTTCTCGGCCCAAGTGTCTCAAATGTATACTCCACACGGGATGATTAATACATGAATTACTTGAATCATTCGAAGACCTCCGAATAAACTACAAACGTGCAAGAACATATAACTATTACCTTCATGCTAAGACTAATAACACTTCACAAAACATATCATCAAACACTTATAAATATCAACAATTCTCGTCATTTGTTTATCACTATTTTATCTGTGCTTCTTAACACTATATTTGGTGTTGTAGTTATTGATCGTTTTGATAGACAAGTTCTGAAATTCCTCGCCTGATTATCAACATCCCCACACTGCCTCTTCTCATGTCCCTCTGCCCCCCTCCAGGTTAACACCATGTAATATTGTTGGTGATCTCGGTTAAAATCAATGATATGGGCTGAGGTCACTGAGCCAAAACTACCATGGGTTGACTTCACCTGTACCCCCTGCACTCTACACTTGTCATGAGTGAATGGGTGACCTCATGACGTCACTCAAATAACTATGTGAAATTACATGTCTATAACACTCCCAGAATCATCATTAAGTAGTTTTACATTCCACAAATTCCATCCAATTTCCAGGAGTCAGAAATATCCCTCATGTATCCTTCATCACACACTACATATGTCTCTACGTTGCCCCAGTTGTTTGGTTCTCCGGCCGCCCACTGGAGATGAGAAGAGAGTGACCGGCCATGTACATCCAGCCACTTGTGCTCGTTGGACAGTAGTCGCCATACCCCGATATAGTAGAAGTTTACGTTCAGTACGTGTTGTAGCAGGAGAGCAAAGGTGGTGTCAGGAGGCAGTACGAGTTCACCTCCCATGCCAGCACAAGCCACATTACTCTCTGGCCAGGTGACGTTATGCACAATATGGAAGGAACTGTACTTGTGACGGCTCACGTAGTAGGTGTTGAGGGAGGTGTGAGCTGATGTGAGGCTGATAGTCGTAGTTAGAGGGTTCAGCAGCTGACACTCCCGGCTGACAGTGTCCCAGGTGAACACCCAACACTCAGTTCGCTGGCTACAGGTGACGGCACACCTGCGGTACATAAAGCTAGTTAATGACGACACACCTGTGGTACATAATGGCTCCTAATTACAACACACCTGTGGCACCTAATGGCTGCTAATTACAACACACCTAGACTTAATTAATAACGTTACAAGTTCTCAATCACCAGAGGTCTGAAGTCTGTACCCAAACACTTCAACTAAGTCCGTATTCGATACACAATAAGTCCGCGTCTCCATCCGAACTTCATCACCATCGAAACTAAATGAGATATCGCAGCGACGGCAGTGTTGAGATGCTGAACTACACATTATACCAGTGAACACTCTTGGTAAAAATGTCCTTTACATGAGGTTATTATACACATTTCCTCTAACATTTCGTTCTTAATAAAATTCCAATAAATACGAAAAAATCTCTCTCTCTCTCTCTCTCTCTCTCTCCAGGTTAGGAGTGTATGTTATTGAGGTTTGCAGGGAAGAATGTCATTCTTAATACATTTGAAAATTATACCCTTGATCACTATGACGTAAAGGCGCTTATTTTTCAATTGAAAGGCGTAATAAAAGTCCCTTATGCGCGAGATACAACAAACAAATATTGTAATATATTGTCAAAGCAGATACAACCAAGGACCACCACCACCAGCCAGCGGCGGGGAGGTGTGGAACTGCTTCAGGCTCTGTTTTAACTAAAAGGTTGGATCACTTCTTTTTATATCAATTTACACATTTTAGTGAGGTGGTCTGGTCCCACACACAAGCTCGGAGCAGTACACACAGCTCGTGCCAAACGACAGGATGGACGGTTACCCAAACTAGAGACCCGGCAATACCACCAGTCTCGGTGAAGTGAGGTGCACCGGGCGGGTAAACCTGAGGACTGGATGATGGTGCGATAATAAATGTGCTCAGTAAAGCTATGGTCTTTTGTTTTTGCGGTGTGCAATGAGTAGCACCTATAATGACACCGTCAAAATGGCACCTTACCTATTGTGTTTCCTGGGGAAGAAAGCGCTAACAAGGTAGGCACAACAAGTGGAATAACTGAAAACAAACTTCTTTGAAACCAGGTGGAGATTATGTTCTAGAATAGTCCTAAATTTGATGATACTTCCTCGCAAAACACTAAGTATTTGGGGGGTTTTTCTCGCACAATAACTGTGCCTAACAAAGCGGTTATCTTGCCCAAAAGGCAGCCTTCGTTACAGCAGTGCATGTCAGAGCCATAAATCACATGAAAATGTTTATTAGGAATCCTCCATGACTCTCGTTCATACTAATGTTTTGATGCTTTAGCACAAATTTTCTTTTACTTAATATTACTTACACGCTTAATTAATTATTTCAGTAGCTTTCTTGTATATGTGAAATCCAGATGATTTTTAGGTTGTGAATATGACTAAATTTTTAATTCACACTACTGTGTAAAAATATTGATCATCCTCAACTTATCCGCCTCAACGATGATACGAATTTAATCAAAATACTGTCCGTCACTCGTCAACCTCGTCAAAATACTGTCCGTCACTCGTCAACCTCGTCAAAATACTGTCCGTCACTCGTCAACCTCGCCCATCTTCAACCGCTGGATGCTGGTGAACGGAGAGGGGTGTAGATGGTGTCTGGGATCAGTAAAACAGACTAAATACTAAGATAAAGTTTTGTGGCAAACTTACCTCACTACAGAGGTGTGACCAAGGCTGTCGTAACTGGAGGAGATCTTCTTTCCGCCCTGGTAAAGGATTGTATATATGCGAGGTATATTAACCATCCAGGACCTCCCCAGTTGCAGCTGTGTCGCCGACACCGTCAGCATCAGAAGCCACAACCTCAACATCATTGACGGCTGGTGACACAGGAGCGGTGGTCAGAGGTGCGGTGTTAGCGCCAGTAGCTATGAGGTGATTCTGAGAGAATGATTGTGTAGCTAGCCAATGCCGACCCCAATACACCTTGACGACGCCCCCCTCGCCCCCTTACTGCCTGACCACACACCCTCCCCCTTACTGCCTGACCACACCCCCTTCCCCCTTACTGCCTGACTACATCACTTTTCCCTTTAGTGCCTAGCCACACCCCCTCCCCGTTATTAACTGGTCACAGTACCTCTCCCTCATTACCTGACCACACCACCTCCCTCCAACTCTTTATTCCAATTCCAATACTGTATTTCTTTCCCTACCACTTCCATGCACTCTCTCTCTCTCTCTCTCTCTCTCTCTCTCTCTCTCTGACAATAACAGGTAACGGGTAGCAACATATTTGCTCCTATACAACAATCCGTTTCTCTTTCCAAATTCAATTTAAATATTTACGCTGCCACAACAGCCACGATAAATCCACGTAAAGCATTAATATCTGCATATCCTAACAGCTGTCACGTACGAGTGTTAACCCGTGTTGACTTACCCTGAGGCGGCGACACATAGGAGAGGGATCTGTAGGAAATTTGTTTACACTCGCACACTGATATTGTGGCTGACGCTGGGTAATATTATGCTGTGTTGTGATGTAGGGGTGATAATAGATACACCTGGAAACACATACACCTGATGGTGATTAATGATAACATACCTGGAGCTAATTATTGAAAACACCTGGACGTAGTTATTAACGAACTTGGGGCCAATTACTGAGCCACCTGGTGGTAGTTATTGGCGGAGTTGCAAAGTAACTAAATAAATGTTACTTGAGTACTGTACTCAAGTAACATTTTTGGGTATTTACTTTTTAAAAAGTACTTTATTTTTTAGTACTTTTACTCCAATACTTTTAATACAATACAATTGAAAAATAATCGTTACTCGTTACATGCAAACTAAAAATTATATTTTAAATGAATTAATATTATTAACCATAGAAAAAGAGAGGTGTGGTGTGGTGTGGTGTGGTGTGGTGTGGTGTGGTGTGGGTGAAACACTAAAACTTGCACATAAACACACACACACTTACAAATGCTTACATAAAGAGCAACACCACGTAATCACCATTCCATTACTAAGTCTGATGGCGGTTCACCCCTCTGTGTTCGGGGTCCCCTCTGACCTGAATGAAATCGTTCTCCGTCAGCCAAATACAATATTAGTGAAGGGGTTATGGCGTCTCTGTAGTGTAGGGTTAATATTGTCTCTGTAGTGAAGGGGTTATGGCGTCTCTGTAGTGTAGGGTTAATATTGTCTCTGTAGTGAAGGGGTTATGGCGTCTTTGTAGTGTAGGGTTAATATTGTCTCTGTAGTGAAGGGGTTATGGCGTCTCTGTAGTGTAGGGTTAATATTGTCTCTGTAGTGAAGGGGTTATGGCGTCTCTGTAGTGTAGGGTTAATATTGTCTCTGTAGTGAAGGGGTTATGGCGTCTCTGTAGTGAAGGGGTTATGGCGTCTCTGTCTCTGTAGTGTAGGGGTTTAGGGGTTATATGTCTCTAGTGTAGGGCTAATATTGTCTCTAGTAAAGGGTTATGGCGTCTCTGTAGTGAAGGGTTATGGCGTCTCTGTAGAAGGGGTTATGGTGTAGTGAAGGGGTTATGGCGTCTCTGTAGTGTAGGGTTAATATTGTCTCTGTAGTGTAGGGCTAATATTGTCTCTGTAGTGAAGGGTTATGGCGTCTCTGTAGTGAAGGGGTTATGGCGTCTCTGTAGTGAAGGGGTTATGGCGTCTCTGTAGTGAAATGGCGTCTCTAGTATTGTCTCTCGTCTCTGTAGTAAGTGAATATGGCGTCTCTGTAGTGAAGGGGTTATGTCTCTCTGTAGTGAAGGGGTTATGGCGTCTCTGCGTTATGGCGTCTCTGTGTAGTGAAGGGTTATGGCGTCTCTGTAGTGAAGGGGTTATGGCGTCTCTGTAGTGAAGGGGGTATGGCGTCTCTGTAGTGAAGGGGTTATGGCGTCTCTGTAGTGAAGGGGTTATGGCGTCTCTGTAGTGAAGGGGTTATGGCGTCTCTGTAGTGAAGGGGGTATGGCGTCTCTGTAGTGAAAGGGGTATGGCGTCTCTGTAGTGAAAGGGTTATGGCGTCTCTGTAGTGAAGGGGATAATGTACAGCTGAGACAATGTGTCACTGAGAACATAAAACAACAGTGGACCACCATACTACAATCGGGTTTGTTAATATATATTTAAAGTTTATAATTCCCAGTAATTTCTTTTAAGCCATCACTCACAGTTTATGAGTTAAAGTTAGTGTATTATAACGTAATTTATTATGCAAAGTTTTAAGATTTAATCCTAATAAAACACGAGAGTTTATTTATACTCCTTGGTCAATTTTTATTGCCAGGCCAGTTTATACTCCCTGGCCAGTTTATACTTCCTGGCCAGTTTATACTCCCTGGCCAGTTTATACTTCCTGGCCAGTTTATACTTCCTGGCCAGTTTATACTCCCTGGCCAGTTTATACTCCCTGTCCAGTTAAACTCCCTGGCCAGTTTATACTCCCTGTCCAGTTAAACTCCCTGGCCAGTTTATACTCCCTGGCCAGTTTATACTCCCTGGCCAGTTTATACTCCCTGGCCACACATAACAAGTTTATCTCAGTTGTTAATTCCTGACTACTCCTGTGATTCATTACCAACACTCTCAGCTCGCTACTTGCCCAGTCTGCCCCAGTTAATCATCCCAGAGCTCTCCTGTGTTACATTAATGTATCTCAGATGAGGTTTAGCATAACTGCCTCACCGCCAGTCTAGTTTATCACAATTGCTCATCTCTCGTATATGATAAGTGGTGTTGTGTGGGAGGTGGGGGGGTGGTGTGGGGTGATGGATGTGGTAGTAAACCCAAGATTTAACTCTCCCTGCCTGTTAGGTCGTGGATAGTGCCTGGCAATTAAGATATGTAGACATATGCATCATTGTCCATCTGCATTACCCCTCATCAGCTATCGCCTCTCACCACCACAAACCTTAACTAATTCCCAATACCGTTCACCACACATACTACCCCTCACCATCCATCATCATCTCACCACACTACTTACCACCACTACCCCTCCTTACTGCTACCAATCACCACAACACCCCCCCACCACCACAAATGTTCACCTCACCACACCTCATCCCACCCCTTCACCACCCACCCGCCACAACTCTTCACCACACATCACCCCTCACCTCACCACACCTCACCACACCACACAATCACAATCACAGCACCTCACTGAGAAGTATACTACACATTATCTTCTACACAATCACACAACCATACTCGTGTTAGACATAAGGAAATGATTCACCATCCCCGACCCGACTTGACCCGACCCAACCCAACCCCACCCGACCCAACCCAACCCCACCCGACCCCACCCTAACCTAACACCACTATAAACATCACCACTGCACGTCGAGCAACCCAGACACAGACCCTGAGTAAGGCGACAACAAGTACTAATGTCTTAGCCTCAACCCTCGCTCAGTTTATACGTTTTCCTCCCGTGTCTGTGTCCTTAATAAGATCTTGGGTGAAGTTTACGATGTTAATGGGTGTCTCTGTTGTGCTCACAGACCACCGGGGAGGGGGGGGGGGGCATGGGGAGTATGATCTGATCGGCGGTGTCCACGGTGAGTTACCAACGTGGCACTATGATGCTAAATTATGGCTCTATGGCACGATGGCATTGTTACAGGAGGTATGGTTGTATTTTTGCCGTTGTTGCTTTTGTATGTGATAGTGGCCTTGTGTTTTTGCAGTGGTTGTACTGTACACAGTGGTGGTAATCTTGATGATAGAATTCGCTACCGGTAGCTTTATCTCTATAGTCTATAGTTGGTAATACTAATGTTGCCAATAATGCTGTCATTGTCATTATTGGTGGTGTTGAAACTGTTGTTGTTCCTCTGTTGGAAATTTTCACCTCATTTATGTCATTGCTGCTGCCAAATGGTAGTTATTTTTAACGATGTTGTCAGTACACACAATCTGCTATCACTGCTATTGTTAGCGGTGTTGGCACTGCTGCCGACGCTATTGTTTGTCCAGGTGTATTTACTTATCGTATGAATCTCAGTAATACATTATGTATGAGCGCTAAACAAGCGTGCGCGTTTATATGTTTAATGTTTATGTGTAATAATGATAATAATACTAATAATTAACGGTTTATTGAAAGAGCTTGGCAGCCAGAAGGCTGAAAATATACAGTTACATATTTGGGGAATAGGTTTCGAATTACAAATAATATACAAGTAACATAAGTGATACAAATAAGATATATAATAACTAGATGGGGAAAAGCTCAAACTACAGTTCATTTCAACATAGTGACAGTGCAAGGAGTAGTGTTTACTGGGAGTGAATACACTGGTTTATTACAAGTTATTGATAATTTTTACAGTGGTTGGGACTGGGCTGTTCTTATAGCGATCAGTTCGTGCACGTATGGGCTGGATGCGGATGTAGTGTCGAACAGCAATTCTCGGGCTAGGGATCTCAGGTGGTAGTAGGAGCCGGTGTCGAGGATGGTGTAGAAGCTTCTTACCAAATTTGCAGATGAGGTCGTGGTGATGGTCAGTGAGAGTCGAAAGGGTCAGTGTGTTGAGCGCTTCTTGATATGTGGAGTAGGAAGGGGAGAGAATAATCTTGCATGCCCTCTTTTGCACTTTTTCTAGGTGTTTACGTTGTGTGGCATTTAGGGAGGAAGACCAGGTGGGGAGGCATAGGTGAGCTTGGGAAGTATGAATGTTGTGTAAACACTGAGGAGCTCGGTGCAGGAACTCCGAGGGACTTGAGTCGGCGGAGGAGGTGGAGACGGAAACTGGAGGATTTGACAACTTCACTGACGTGTGGTTTCCAATTTAGTTTGTTGTCTATGGTGACGCCGAGGAGCTTCGTAGAATCTACAACCTGGAGTGTGTTCGGACCTAGAGTAATGGAAGGAGGTGGGACAATGTCGGAGGAGAGGTTGATGTGCATAACCATGGTCTTGGTATGGTTGATGGTGACATGGTTGTTGGTGGCCCAGTTTTGGAGACTGTTCAATAAATCCTGAAGGGCGGTATAGTTGGGAGCAGAATTGTTGACGCTGATCTCAATGGTGGAGTCGTCGACATATTTCCAGCGAGCAGGGGTTTCTCTTAGGGCATCATTGATGAGCATAAGGAAGCAGAGTGGTCCCATTTTAGTGCCTTGGGGGACGCCATAGGTGAGTGACTGAAAGGTGGAGACAGCCCCTCGGAAGCGTACAGCTTGGCGTCGGTCACTGAGGAAGTCTGTAAGCCATGGTATAAGACTTCTCCGAAGCCCGAGGTCAATAGCTTTGTTTACGATTATATTGTGGTCGACTAGGTCGAATGCTTTAGTGAAATCAATGAAGGCGACAGCTACAGACGTTTTTCGTTTCTCGAGATGGCGGTGTGTGTGTGTGTGTGTGTGTTCACCAATACTCCCTCAGTTCTGGCGATAATTACATTTGACCTACATTATTGGTCATTTACCTGTTCAGTGTTTCCTTTGTCGTCTCCCTCAACCCAATTACCTCTTCGTTATTGAAACTCCAATTATATTTTGCATTAGATTTATTTCTCCTCTTTGTTTTCTCTTTGTTATTATTATTGTTATTATTATTATTATTATTATTATTATTATTATTATTATTATTATTATTATTATTATTATTATTATTATTATTATTATTATTATTATTATTATTATTATTATTATTATTATTATTATTATTATTATTATTATTATTATTATTATTATTATTATTATTATTATTATTATTATTATTATTATTATTATTATTATTATTATTATTATTATTATTATTATTATTATTATTATTATTATTATTATTATTATTATTATTATTATTATTATTATTATTATTATTATTATTATTAAGAAAACCTTAGTCTATCAGTGATAAAACACTAAGTAACAAACATGTAACTAATAAATAATGTAAACATATTCGTCAGTAGTGAACCCACAAAAACCTCGGCAACAAGAAAACTATCCAACCGTGAGTCGTATAAATACTCCCCAGGTGAGCTCAGGTCGCATGTAAGAGTGAGAGAGAGAGTGTTTGTGTGGGTCGCCAGGGTGTGAACTCTATACACGGTAATCGGAAGATGTAATACGGGTTAAGTCGTTGTTTTTGTCGTTTCAGATATTTTCTTCAATAATTTAAATAGTTTGGTAAAATATCGTATTTATAGGAATATCTACACAAGTGGTGCTTAAGTAGAGTTCTGTAAATATTCTTATTACTTATATTGTTCACGTGTTACTACAATAATGGTAAGTAACATCATTAGCCTCTGGGGATGTCACACCTAAAGTAGTTTTACCCATGTTGACGTAACACAGAACACGGTGTTAGGCTTCTGTCTGTCTCTCTCTCTCTCTCTCTCTCTCTCTCTCTCTGTCTCCTGTCCCTCTGTATGACTTTGTCTGTCTCTAGCTCTCTCTCTCTCTCTCTCTCTGTCTCTGTTACCATTTTCTTTACCATCCGTCTGTAAGTTACTATACCCGTAAACGAGCCATATATACTCAATCATTATTATAATGTAGAAGGTGTGTGTATAAAAATAAGACTCAACCTCTATTAACGAAATGAAACATATATCACCACTATTAATAACTCACTGGTCCATGGTACTTGGAAAGTTTTCACACACACACACATACATACACACACACACACACACACACACACACACACACACACACACACACACACACAATAACCTCACTAGTCGGGAATCGAACCCTGGACCCTGTTGACCTTGTGGCGCGATGGTAGTGATCCCTGTTCACACGCAGATCCAGGGTTCGATTCCCGACTAGTGAGATCCATATTTACTTTCGAAAAAAAAATCATGTCAAATGAATGAATGTACTTACTAAAAAAATATTCTGCACCATTGACTGTGAGATCATCCTCAACGATCACTGCGACAGAAGACGTGATGCGTGTCCTCAGATTTCTTGGTCCGATGTGTCATCTTGTATAACCCTGTAAAGATACACAATAATCTGTTAGTGAGTGACCAGTACCCAAAGAACAAGGTATTTAAAGTTATACTAATGCTTTGTTACGAAGGTTGTGTTGTGTCACTACCAAAACAATCCAATAAATTAACAACGTATAAAACGCCTAACAACAGTGCATGGTGTGTTACCTGCCACACTTGACACAGTACACCAATACATACACAGTGTCAGGCCTGTGTAGAATATTGCCTCAGCCAGCCAGGGGCGAGGCTTACTGTGTACTGTAACATCCTCGAGTGTCAGGTGAAACAGTACCGCTGTTTACACCTTCTGACGACAGAGATAAAGGCTTCAGGATTACCTCTATATCACCTCACCTGTGACGCTCCCGTAGAAGGAAGACGTACCGTAGCTCCCATCACTTCTGCTGCTCTGCTGTCCTCGTGTGTGTGTGTGTGTGTGTGTGTGTGTGTAACACCTTATGTTTTTCTCCATTGTGTGCATCAGTTTGTACTTTATATATATATATATATATATATATATATATATATATATATATATATATATATATATATATATATATATATATATATATATATATATATATTTCCACCCAGCTTAACAACTTGTCTTCGCCTTAACTGTCAGACATAATCATTTTGCCACTAACTGAAAATTTACACCAGAAATAATCATCATCTTGACAAAAAATCACGAAATTTCAATATGGTTCTGGAATTTTAGCCAAATATAATAATCTGAAATATATTAAGAAAAGTTACTTTATTTTTTTCTGGTGACTATTTAACTCAAATTTTCGATCCTTTCATCACACTTTTTTAAACATATTAGTAGACATGCATAAATAATCGGTGAAAATCTGTTCATGGGTGATTTTCGAGCCAAGTTGGAATGTTTGACTGATGGCAGGGCCCCTTGCGGTGCCACCGCCTCAGGGAGGGTCTCTGACTGGCTGGTCTATTCTCCTATTGGCTGTAATTTGGTTCATTTTTCTTTTAATCCGCCAATCACAGTAAAGTAAGGGATTGCTGGACGTATGCAATTTGTACGACATCACGATCAAGCCCCTGGGAACGCTGTCGCCCTGGGACAGCCCCTGGGGGCGCCATCGCCACTGCCTGGGCCCCTTTGGGTCCCACCACCCCAGGGAAAGTCCCTGGGGGCGCCACCGCCCCCGAAAAGGCCTCTGGAGGCACCAACGCCTATGGGAGAGCTCCTAGGGTCGCTGAGGATCCAGGAAGGGCCCCTGGAGGCTTTGCCGCCACTGGAACGGTCCCTGAGGAAGGAGCTGCTCTTTGGAGGGCCCCTGGGGGAGCATCTTCCCCTGGGAGGGCCTCTGGAAGGGCCCCTGGGGACGCCACCGATCCTGGGAGAACGCCTGGCGGTGCCTTGGCCTCTAGGAGGGCCCCCGCATTCCCTAGAACGACCCCTGGAGATACCACCACTGGAAGGTCCCCTGGCGACGCCACCGTCCCTGGTAAAGCCTCTGGTGGCACTGCTGACCTTAAGGAGGATCGCTAGGAGCGCCTTTGCTTCTGGGAGGTCCCCTGGCGACAGTTAGTTTTCCCTATTTAGAACTCTGAGAGATATGAAGTTAAATAAATACACCACCCATCGCATTTCCAGTGTGATCGCATCCTGACCAATGAAAAGGTGAATACATATCCAACAGGGAAACACAAGTTGGGGTGTTGTGCTGACTGGCTGGTCTATTCTCCTATTGGCTAGAATTTGGTGCGTTTTTCATTTTAATCCACCAATCACAGTTAAGTAAGGGATTGCTGGACGTATGCAATATGAACGACATCACGATCAGGCCACTGGGAGCGCCGTCGCTTTGTAACGGCCCCTGAAAAGACATTACACATTACATCACTACTGTAACATACTGCTAGATACATCACTACTGTACCATACCGCTAGATACAATGGCGCTAAAACATGATCACTCATATACGCTAAACCTCATGACTTCACTTGTAATACAAATTAGTACAGGTAAGCTTATTATCAGTCATAAGAACACATGTAATTACCTCATTTTTCCATTCCCTGTAATAAAACAACAACATTTATCCTTATCATAAGTTATCACGTCTTCGCAAAAGTATTTCTCAAGCTTCACGTAGCAACAAATCCTTGAAAATTATCAATTCTCGAGTGTTTGTGCCAGCAAGGTGGTGGACTGGGGTGGAACCAAGAGCCAGACAGACACCAGCAGGCATATCAGGTTTTTTCTGTCAAGAGAAGCGGAAATTTTGCATACAATTCCGGGAGGTAATGTGGGCGGGAGTGAGTGTTTACGTAAAGTTGTGGTCGAAGTTTGTTGACTTGGCCACGGCCCGCTGGCAAGATGGGTTTAGGCAGGAGTGGCAGGAAAGACCCAACTGAGGGGAGCTACAAGTTGTGTGTTGAAGTGAAGGAGAAAGACTGGGATTTAGATGAAGAAAAAAAAAGTGTTTATTGTGAGTCTTACCTCTGCAGCGCTACACACCCTCAACCAGAAAAGATTGCGCGATGTTTTGCTCTGTGTGTGTGTGTGTGTGTGTGTGTGTGCGTGTGTGTGTGTGTGTGTGTGTGTGGTACGGCAGTAAGTACTCTAACTGATGAGTTGAAATAAATTATGTTAGAGCCACTATGCATTAAAGCCTTGTTGGAGTATTTACATTATATTATGTTAATGTTATTACCAGAAATTGATGATGATGATTGTTTACTTTCAGTCTAATGGGAAGCTTTAGGGGGTTGTTAATACTCTCTCTCTCTCTCTCTCTCTCTCTCTCTCTCTCTCTCTCTCTCTCTCTCTCTCTCTCTCTCTCTCTCTCTCTCTCTTTATGTATCTTAACTACTGAGCCCGTTCAAAAATATACCCTGGTAGCTAAATCCACAGCTTAGGATAAACTGGGACCATATTATCCTCCCCTCTCAGCACTAATGGTTAAAGTTTGTCATAAGTGTGTGAGAGAGAGAGAGAGAGAGAGAGAGAGAGAGAGAGAGACCATGTTGGTTTTTATTACATTCTAGAATCTAGATAGGTTAGGTTAGGTTTTGTTGTGCTAAGATTTTATATAATTCCTGTGAACGGTACGTGAGGTGCAGGTAACCAGCAGTGAACGGTACATAAGGTGCAGGTAACTAGCAGTGAACGGTACGTGAGGTGCAGGTAACCAGCAGTGAACGGTACATAAGGTGCAGGAAAAAATATAACCTCGTGATTATATATTTTCCTCTTTTTATAGAAGATGGTCCAAGGCGCCTCTCACGGGTGGTGGGTATAGTGATGGAGGATCTGTAAATGGGGTGTTCCTTAGGGGCACATAACACGGAATAGGAGGCCGTAAAATGTCGTCAAGAAAGGTATAGCATTAAGTTGGTGTGCTGAGCGAGACGAGATGGACGGTCTTATGTGAAACTCGTGTGTGTGTTATGTTGAAATGTGGGGTTTTTGTCATGTTTTTTTTCTCAGTGGAGAGATGATTGGCGGGGTGCCATGGCCCAGTGGATACAGAATTTGTCTCCTGTCCTGATTATCACTGGTTCGAATTTGAGGTACCCCCAGTTTACCCAGTTAGGAAGGGTGTACCTAACTTTACAGTTGGGGTAGTGAAGGTGATCGAGTACAGTCCCGACCACAAAAACAAAGGCTGTGTACAATGTGATGTATGCAGACTTCCCCTAAAGGAACTCACTTTTACTCAACGATACTTGAATCTTGTGTCGTTCATGTGGTTTAACAGTCTAAACTTACATTCAGATATAAGATCATTTTCACCTTCAGTAATTTTCATGGTGTTAATGTGAGTTGCACAAGAAGTAAACAAACTCTTATTCCCCCGCCCTGGTGGAGGTTTCAGTATTAGGGATTGTTTTGGTTGTGTACTGTAAGCAGCAGCAACAGTGTAGTATTTTCTGGGTGATTCATTTTATAATTATTATCGATAAGCCTACAAAAAAAATCTAAGCTGATGGAAAATCATTAATTGATTTAGCTAATTAGCATAATGGATGCAATGATTACATTAAGAAAACTTTTGGCGATAAAACTGCACCAAAAATAACTTTGCCACGGCCTTAATGACCCAGGTGTTGACGGCCAGGAGGTCTAAGCCAGGCGGAGGATATCAAATAGTGGTGGGACCTGGTAACACCACGTGGTCCACAACAGGGGTACCACCCAAATGCCAGCAAATCCTTCCTCAGTGTGAAGTCAGAGGTGTTCAACGGAGGTGAGGCCACAATAACAAACGACGGCCAAAGACACCTAGGTGCGGTAATCGGCACGAACGATTTCATGGCCGAGGACGTGACGGGAAAGGTAAATGAGTGGGTGATAGAAATCCAAGCTCTGTCTGATATTGCTAAAACAAAGCCACATGCGGCGTTCTACCTGATACGCAATATCCTGATATCGGCCCTCACCCCCACCCCTCTGGAAGAAGCCATAAAGGTCGCTTTTATTCCAGCAGTGTAAAGCCATTATTTAACCCCAGCAAAAAGGTTACTCTTTGCACTACCACCGAGAAGAAATACTAAAAAAACAATACAGAGAGAAGAAAAATTAGATATTTAATATAATTAGGGAAGGTGGGGTAACGTTATAGATATTAATGAGCAGAATCAAAGGGTAGAGGAAAGTCAAGGGATGGGGGGAGGGGGTGGAAGGTAGAGACGAAGATGGATGACTTGAGTTAAGAGTTGTGGTCCCCTGAGATATACAGCATCAGAGGGGGAGATGGACCGAGGGACGATTAGTAAACATAACCCCGAAAAAAGTTTTGGAGTACAGGCCGCCGTGGTCACCAACCCTCAGACATAATTTAACAACTTTTATACAGCAAACAGGAGGAGGAAATTGTTCTTTATCACTTTTATTAATGATAAATGAATAACACTTATGATGACACATTTATAAGAACATAAGAATGGAGGAAACTGCAGCGGGTCTATTGGTCCATATTGGGCAGTCCCGTTTACACCCAACTCCTATCGCTCATATATCCATCCAGCCTATATTTGATGTTTGGTAACTTGTTCCCTTCATCCACTACTTTATTATAATGAACACTCTTATCAATGTCACACTTATAAAGAACACTTATTAATGATCTTATAAGTAATACCAACTAGACCCATACACGTAACACTCACGTTATTTGACCTATTTATAAACACCTTTCCTCATCAGACGATACTTGTAAGTAATTTTTGGGGGCCAAGAGAGTAAAGTAGATCTCGTCTCTAAGTTCATTTATCCAGTGAGTGACTAAATGAGCCCCCCCACCTCACCCCCCTCCTGACACCCCTCCTCTTCCTCCAAGTCGAATATCCCATCGTCCTCCCCCTCTTCTTCCTCCTATGCGAGTACCCCTCTTCCCACTCCTCTTCCTCCTACCTAAATCCCCCCCAACCTTTTTCCACTTACCCATGTACCCCCTCCTCCTCCACCTAGCCGAGTACCACCTCCTCTTAGCTCAGTACCAACTTCTCCTCCTCCCCTTCTCCCTGCTTCTTTAATTCCATCACATTACACTAACGAATGAATTAATTTTACGGAGACAGTGTAGAAGTAGAGTGATGAGACAGTGAGAGGAAGTGTAGATTAATGCCAGTAGATTGAGAGATAATTTTACTATGATGTTTAGCTTCTGGGGAGAACGAAGGGATAAATACGTAAAGAGAGAGAAAGAGAGAGAAAGAGAGAGAAAGAGTGTGTGAGAATATATGAAATTAGTTAACGGAAGAGAAGTTGAGATAATCAGTCATCCTTGTCTCCCCGTCTACTTATAACCTTCTCTCTCTAGTCATCCCTAATTCTCTTCCACCTCTCTCCCCATTCTGTACACCTTTCCTCCTCACCCCGGTTCACCTCACCTCTCTCCACTGCCATAACTCCACCCCCCCACCCCCGTCACTTTAACTGCGAGTCACCACTAGAGAAGTTAATACCAAACTGTTACTCCAGCAGTTAAAGTGTCTCATTGGCAGAGGTTGTTGCCATAAACAGCTGGATAACGTCAACAAATGTGTCTCGTTTGTTTACAGTAAGTATCATCCCTGTCTGCCTGTCTGTCTGAGTTGATGATGTGGATCAGCCAAAACTGTTGTTCGTGTTTAAAGTGACGATACAAAAGTAAAACAATTGGTCAAGTATCTTTTTTGGTATCGGGTTGACGTATTCTTGGTAAAAGTAAGGATTTGAATTATTTGTTGTCATTTTTCCCCAACATGATCAGGTCATTAGAGTCTTTGGTAAAATGTTCGTAGTGTGTGTGTGTGTGTGTGTGTGTGTGTGTGCACTGTATATCAGGAAGAACACGTAGCTCGTTAGTGAGAGGCGGTGCAACAGGATAAAGGGGATGAAGTAAAAAACAAACTTTATAGCTCTTCCCCGCAGCTCGTCAAGCTATAAAAATATTCTCAATAGTTCCAATTGGTCCCTTTGGCAGAGGACAGAAAGTTGGTTAAGTGCAATTTGTGCTTCAAAATACAGGAGTGAAGGTATTGGGGGGGCAGAAGGTTGTAAAAGAATAACACGACCTACTCTCTGCTAGGGTGTATGACGACCTACTCTTTGCCAGGGTGTATGACGACTTACTCTTTGCCAGGGTGTATGACGACCTACTCTCTGCCAGGGTGTAGGATGACCTACTCTCTGCCAGGGTGTAGGATGACCTACTGTCTGCCAGGGTGTAGGATGACCTACTCTCTGCCAGGGTGTATGACGACCTACTCTCTGCCAGGGTGTATGACGACTTACTCTTTGCCAGGGTGTATGACGACCTACTCTCTGCCACAACGCCTCTAGGCCGCAGGACACACAGATTCCCACAAATGTGAAACAAAATATTTGACACCAAGGTTATCACGTTGTAAATTTTTACCGCCTAAAAATATGTGTGGATGCATAATATTTCTTCCCATAAAATTTGGTTTGCGAGAATTTCCTAGAAAGTTTTTTTTTGTCTTCGAGAAATATTCATTGATTGGAAGAAATCTTTTAGCTGATAACCCAGCGACCTTTCGAGGCCTCAGAAATCCTCCCCGACCATAACAGCTGATTGCCACTTTGATCTGTAGGTGGACGGTAAAGTGAGCCAATACCCTAAGCCATTCTCTGACTTTTATGTAACTTGGAATTTAATTAACGAAAATTAAAAATTATTTGTGTACACGTCGTAACAATAAACGCTTCTACTATCGCCTCTTTTGCGTATGTGTGTGTGTGGTGTAATGGTCAGCATGCTCGCCTAGCAAGCGAGTGGACCCGGGTTCGATCCTCGAGCAGGGTGAAACTATGGGCAAGTTTCTTTACGCCATTTGCTTCTGTCTACCCAGCTGTAATTGGGAACCTGAATGTTAATCGATTTGCGGATCGTGTTCCGGGGTAATGGTTAGCCAGTGCAGTTGGCGAGTTGTCCGGCCTTCTCGGACTATTCATTGACACTGGGTCATGCAACTCGTTAACTTAGGGTGTGGTTGTTGTGTTAGTGACAGCTTCTACACCTTAAACAAATTCATGCCTAGGTGGCTCTAGGGCTGGCCATCTTCGATCTCGAGGGGCAACCATTATTATTATTATTAGTGTGTGTGTGTGTGTGTGTGTGTTCTGAAGGTGTAAGACAACGTTATAAGAGGTTGAAAATATTCTCACGGGGAGGAGGAACGCAATATGAGGGTGTATATGGTCGATAAAAAACTAAGATGGCATCCCGCTTTCTTGCAAGATTGCGGAGTGAAGGAGGGGTGGTGTGTGGTAGGTGGGGTGGTGTGTGGTAGGTGGGGGTGGTGTGTGGTAGGTGGGGTGGTGTGTGGTAGGTGGGGGTGTGTGTGGTAGGTGGGGTGGTGTGTGGTAGGTGGGGTGGTGTGTGGTAGGTGTGTGTGTGGTGGGTGGGGTGGTGTGTGGTGGGTGGGGTGGTGTGTGGTAGGTGGGGTGGTGTGTGGTGGGTGGGGTGGATGTGTGTGGTGGTGTGTGGTAGGTGTGGTGTGTGGTAGTGGTGGGTGGGGTGGTGTGTGGTAGGTGGGTGGTGTGTGGTGGGTGGGGGTGGTGTGTGGTGGGTGGGGTGGTGTGTGTGGTGGGTGGGGGTGTGTGGTGGGTGGGGTGGTGTGTGGTGGGTGTAAGTGGGGTGGTGTGTGGTGGTGTGTGTGTGTGGGTGGGGTGGTGTGAGTGGTGGGGTGTGTGTGGGTGGGTGTGTGTGGTAAGTGGGGTGGTGTTTGTGGTAGGTGGGGCGGTGTGCGTCCGACATACACACACAAACAGTACTACTACTACTACTACTACTACTACTACTACTGCTTTGCTGTCATTCGGAATCGAGTATGAGGATCATCCAGCTATGATAAAATGATAAGAGTTATTAAAGATGTCACCTTCGTTGGTGAGCTCTGAGGTGACTAAAGAGGCCGATACGGGACCAGCAGGGCCGTCTAGAAATGATGCACGTGTGGAGGGCTACATCTAGTGCGGGAGGGACGGTGCCAGCGTCCTTCCGCCTTAGTATGCAGTCGGGCTAACACACACACACACACGCGCACAAAGAAAAGTTAGAAAAAAACTAATACAATTATAATACGTGTCTGGTGAGTTATGTGTCACCTGGCCATCTTTCCTGTCACCTATGAAATATTACCAACACGTTTTCTATGAGATCTCACCACATAATACCTGGTAAAAAAATATTTGTGCTTTTCTTTCTCGTATTGATGTTATTAAATAAAAATAAATAGTCAATAAGGTAACATTTTGCATAATCCTTGAACGTCCAATAATATATATAATTTAATTTATAATATATATATTTTTTTTTCAACACCTAAAATCTTGAAGCACCTAACACTCTACACAAGATCAGTTTATACAGTGAACAGAAGTTTATAATAACTAAGATAATTAAATATCTTCTGTGTAGTTTTGGTCGATGGAGAGTAGTGTGTGAACCTCCATGCTGTGAGGGCGACGGGAACTGAATACAATGAGAGAGAGAGAGAGAGAGATAAATCTATACTCCTATGCCATACACATCTACATCATCCTTGTAGGTAAGATTTAATTTCGTTTCCTGAAAAGGATCTGCCGCACCGGAGCTCCCAGGGGCTTCACTAATATCTAGGAGAGAGACACTAAGAGGAATCCTGGTGTGTGTGTGTGTGTGTGTGTGTGTGTGTGTGTGTGTGTGTGTGAGTGATGTCCTCTTATCAAAGCCACAGTTAAGTTCATATCTATATTTCCAATTTAATGCGTTGTCTGAATAATGGAAAAGCAACCTAACTTTCTTCGGAGGGGGGGTAGAAGGAGCTCCAGGCCCCTATATATCTCCCAATATTTACATATCAGAGGATCTTTGGCGCTGTTCCCTGGTGACGGGTGAAGGAGTCAGTCTCCATATCAAGATCTTCCTCAGGTGCAGCATCTAAAATATCTTCAACGAGCCATCACTGGAAATAGATCAGTGAGGAGTTCTTTTGTGGGTCTTTTTTATATATGTCTGACGTCCACCACGATCATGGCCTGTAGTCATAACCTGTAGCGACGACCTGTAGCCATGACCTGTAGCCACGAACTTGTACCCTTGACCTTTAGCCACGACCATGGACGACTAGCGAGTACCAGTACGACCTCTAGTCATGTGATAAGTGTCTTTATATCAACACTAATGATTATAATTAAGTTCCTGTACCCTTAAGTGGCAAGTGCTTCATGTAAATAAACAATTCTTGGCACTTTGTGATTTTATTTGATATACACACTATATACTCAGGTAATATCTGACGAGTAAATTCTTTCCAGGCTGTGAGTAACACTTGGAGGTTACTCTTAGTTGAGTGTCTGACTTCCTTATCCAGTAGTTATGAGTTAACTGACTCACCCTGGGCGCTGATAGTTAACGGCCCAGTTGTTTACTGACTAAAGTAACCTGTGGCTCGACCCTTGAGAGAGATGCAAGCTGAGGGATTAATAACAGCGAACACTCAGGTTATATACACTTTATATATGTGTTAGTTATGTGGTGTAGTTTTATACAATACAGAAGGTGTTATTATAGTCACAACCACTATAACTATTGTCACCATGACCTCTATATATATATATATATATATATATATATATATATATATATATATATATATATATATATATATATATACCTATATACGAACGATCTAAGAACGACGACCATCATCACCACGACCTCTAGAAACGATATGTACGACCATCATCACCACGACCTCTAAGAACGATTAGTACGACCATCATCACCACGACCTCTAAGAACGATATGTACGACCATCATCACTACGACCTCTAACTAACCCTCCTAAGAAGCCACATAGAAAGAGGCTCAGAAGACACTTTAACTAAAACAAAAGAACCTCAGTAAGTGCCAGAGTGCCAGAGTGCCAGAGTGCCAGAGTGCCAGAGTGCCAGAGTGCCACTCTCATAATACACTCACTCGTTCCCTCTTGTTTGGTGCTATCCTTGACGCCTACGGGGGAAGATGAAATAGAGTAGCGTTGGCTTGATGGTCTCCCTGAAACACTCTGCCATTCTCAGTTGGTCTTTGTGCTGTATTGTGTTGGACGAAGAGGAAGGTCCAATTATATATACTTCATCTTCCTGTGCCATAATATATATTTTTTTAGAAGTCTCTCTCTCTCTCTCTCTCTCTCTCTCTCTCTCTCTCTCTCTCTCTCTCTCTCTCTCTCTCTCTCTCTCTCATCCCAGGTGTGTTTCAACAATACCACCTGTAAATTCTATATTAATCAACACCTTCTATAAAAACAACTCTGTCTATACCATAATATATACCATATCTATATAACCCCCATAATCATATAACGTATACTACCCCGCCTTAACTATAAAAACTCAGGTAATTATATAACACACACAGACATATGACCTGAGGTACAGTATTTTAATATTATTTTCTCTTCTGTGACCTTTGACCTCGCCACAGTCTAGATGGTGGTCATAAACTGTCTTTACGCGACTGACGTATCAATAATTTTCCTTATATTTTGTTATACCATTTCATCAATCACCAAATACCAAATGGAGTAATAAATTTGTTGTTTTATTCGTAATAAGAAAACAAATAGAATTATATTATTTTTTTTTTTAGTGAAATATTAAAATTTTTCTAAGTGACTGTTCTAGTTAGCATTAAAACAACCATTATACGTCACGATGTTAGAGTTATTACCGCGGTCATCGTATCTTTTATGTTAAAGTTATTACCACGACCATCGTATCTCCAGATGTTAGAAGTCTCCCCTCTACACGGTTCACTATCTCTCCTAAGGCCCTGATGGCCAGATGTCTTCTCTACAACTTCTGGCAAGGAGCAAAAATTCAGGAAGGACACTAAAACGAAGATGTTTACTCTGACGACCAGACTTGACGATCCATCTTGTCAGTTTAACGTTTGGGGTTCTCATCCCCGTGTTGAGGGGGTGGGGGAGACGGTGGGTAGGGGGTGGGGGTGGGTGGGTAGGGGTTGGAGGTTGGATAGGGATGAAAGTTATCTAAAACATCAACAAGTCCTTTAGTCTCTCTCTCTCTCTCTCTCTCTCTCTCTCTCTCTCTCTCTCTCTCTCTCTCTCTCTCTCTCTCTCTCTCTCTCTCTTTCTCTTCCTCCTTCCCCCTCTCCCCTATTCCCCTGTTCTCCCTCCCTCCCTCCCCCCCATTTCCCTGGCTCTTGTTTCCTGCCTCCTCCCTTCCCTACTGCTACGAGTGGCCAGGACTGACATCCTCAGTAAGTGTGGTCTTGATGTCAGAGATAGACCGTGAGCTCATCCCAGCCTGATGCACCAGGAAATGAGATATGAATTTATGTTGTTTCTTGCCGACGGTGCCACCACGGAGGGTCACCCGAGAGTGCCTAGTTGCGGCGATACTGCTCGTGGTATCTCCTCCCCAGTCAGTGAGTATTGTGGATATATGTATAATGATGGTAATTCTAGCTATAGCAGTCATGAAGTGGTCACTGAAACACAATCAGTTGTGGATGAGATGAATGAACACTAGACAACATCTTTTGATATGCACAGTTAGTTATTTTTACTTACGTCTCCCATACAATGCAGAAGAGACGTAGAGGAAAGAATCTCTGATAAAAAACGAGTGATGGACAACCCAGAGACGATGGAATTCCCGGAGAACTTTTTTGTGCTTGTCGACGAGTCAAGAATACGAATGAACAAGGGGAATATGGCGCCATCAATAACAGAGAAGTGTGATGTCTCCTCAATATTTACGTTGGTCATCTCAGGTGATCTGCGCTCCAGATTTGTATACGACTGGAGTTTTTTTTTTTCTGTGATGAGGCTACGAATGATACACACACACACACACACACACACACACACACACACACACACACACATACACACACACACATAAAGGTGGTAGGGCACATTAGAACTGGATTATATAAGTGGAAGGGCTCATTAGGACAGGGATTTATAAGTGGCAGGGCCCATTAATACTGGAATTTACTCGTGTAGTTGGTCTCTTGAGATACACCAAAGAGTGCCAGTTAATTGAGAAAGTCCAAAAGGAGAGCCAACAAACTGATGCCAGGTACTCACTCACACACCCCGCTGACCAGGAGTGATTAAAAAACCATCATTTACGATAGTTTACAACAGAAGGAGATTATGTAGAGGTTAGGTTTGGTTACCTCACTTGGGGGTCACAGTCGCAAGAAGCTATTATTTGCAGTAAGTGTTGTGAACAAAGATGTCTGAGTGTATAACGAAGTATGAACCACTGAAGCTCTGAGTGTAACAGCCAAAATACTCTATTCGTTCTCAAGTTGAAATGAATAAAAATACGTAGAGAGGCGAACATCAGTACCCCACTATGCCGCCCCTCTTCACCGCCTCTCTCTGCCGCCCTTCTCCGCCGTCCCTCTCCGCCGTCCCTCTCCGCCCCCCTCTCACTCTCACTCGGCCACAACGGCGTGAGTAATTACATCCATCACAGGAATTTTATTTGTATTCACTCAACCTGGAGATAAAACGGAGAGTGTAAATGATTTTTGTAGAGTCTTTTGAATAGTTTGTGTTCTACGTGTGTGTGTGTAATGTAATGTATGTATGTATGTATGTATGTATGTATGTATGTATGTATGTATGTATGTATGTATGTATGTATGTATGTATGTATGTATGTATGTATGTATGTATGTATGTATGTATGAGAGAGAAAAGGAAGATAATAGGACGAAGAAGGGGGAGGAGAAGAGAAAGGGAGGGAATGAAAGATGTAAGAGAGAAGGAGAGTAGCGAGAAATGAAGAGAATGAAGGGGGAGAAAATGGAAGCAGTGTGAAAGAAAGGTAAATAGGAAAGAGAGAGAGAGAGAGAGAGAGAGAGAGAGAGAGAGAGAGAGAGTTGGAGGAGAAGGAGGCAGGGGTAGGGGGAGAAGATAAAAGGAGGTAGGGGGAGAATAAGTCCGGTACCCTTCCTGACACTATAATACCGATACTTTCCCTCCCTCTAATACTAAGGCACTATCTCAGGCAGTACCGGCAATAGTACAATACCACTTACCAAAACTTATCACAACTTTCCTTATCAACCTAGTACTTTCCTACTTCCACTACAGCTCACGAGATGAACAACTTCTCGTTAAATTACAAAGTACTTTTCATTTACATATATCGAAGTAGTCCATGTTCTCTAAGGTATAACTTTACTGATGGGTAAGACCTCTTCGCTGAATAGGTATGCAAATGAGATTTCTTTAAGCTCTTGGACAAAGATGCAAATTTGTTCATTAGTTTTTAGCTTTTAGGTACGTTATGAGGGGAGGTAAGAGAGAGAGAGAGAGAGAGAGAGAGAGTGAAGATAAAAGCGAAAGAAGGATCAAAGAAAGAAAGAAAGAAAGAAAGAAAGAAAGAAAGAAAGAAAGAAAGAAAGAAAGAAAGAAAGAATAATATACTGATATAGTGATCTTAGAATCTATACAAATTTTAAGCCAAAAGATGTGAAAGCCCATGGTGTGATCCCCAACAGCCAACATCTTAAGAGACAGTTCATGGTGCCAGCTACGAGATCATCCTGGCGTTACGAAAAACATGACACACGATAATCTAGCTTAACTCAACGCTAACTTAAACTAACCAATCCTGATCAAACTTAACCTAACATAACCCAACTCTAACTTAAACTAACCAATCCTGATCAAACTTAACCTAACATAACCCAACTCTAACTTAAACTAACCAATCCTGATCAAACTTAACCTAACATAACCCAACTCTAACTTAAACTAACCAATCCTGATCAAACTTAACCTAACATAACCTAACGCTAACCTAACCTAACCTTACCTAATCTAACCAACCGCTAACCTAAGCTAACCAAACCTATCTAAAACTATTCTAAACTAAACAAAACTACCTTAACTAAACCTCCCCCAGAGAGATTCGCACCATTGATCATATAGTGGGAAGAGAAGTCAAGGATACCACTGCGCCATAGAGCACATAAAATATATTGCAATAACACATCAATAACACAATAACAACCTGGAACTAACATAGACACAGGCAGTAGAACAATCACGCAAGACCACAAACATTCGGTCATAAGATGGAACAGGATTAGACTCGGGTTTCGGTCACTATACCATGACCCTCTGACCCTTCCTGACCTAACCAATGAGTATTAATAGCTACCAAAATCCAATCGTCTTTAATGGGGTCACAAGTCACAGATCGAGGTCATCCCTGGCAACCAAGCAACCCTGAATTTACTTTTACCCGGCTATATGGTAAACTTGGCCTGACTTATAAGGTACAGTATTTCAGCACTGTATACACGACACCAAACAGTCATATAAACATACTTAAATTTCCCCAGCGTGATTATGTAAATATACTCCCGTAATGTGTGTGTGTGTGTGTGTGTGTGTGTGTGTGTGTGTGTGTGTGTGTGTGTGTGTGTGTGTGTGTGTGTGTGTGTGTGTGTGTGCAAGTGAATTAATATATCTTTTGTTATGATAAGACATATAATATAACGTAGCCTCAGGATAATAACAACATTAGTGTATCAGTGTTTGTGTTATAATAAAGCCAACCTACCCCTTCCGCTCCCCCACCCTTCCCTCCCCCTGTTCTTCCCTCCTCCCCTCCTCCCTTCCTACCCCACCTCCTCCTCCGACTTACACCAGCTGTGGTCCATCAACTGGAAGGCAGTAGTTTGGACGCTATGTTGATGTGAGGGCAGTGTTCCATCACCTCACTGCGGAGTAAAGGAAAATGAGACAGAGGATGAAGACTTTACAGCCAGGGAAAGTAAATTTGTTGCCTAGTCATTCACCAACAAATTATACTGAATGTAAATGGTCGAGTTTCCCTAATTACTGTGTGGTGTTTGTAAATAGTGACGTCACGTGTTTTAGTGAAGATAATCATAGTAATTCTTGTACTGTAAGACAATAGATATTTCTTTCAAATAAATAGTCCTACCATGACGCACCCTCAGTCAGCTCACCAGAGGGCACACAATTTTTTGCCTCGAAATTTCATATTGCTTCAACCCCTTCCTACCAAAATTCATTTATATACCAAACTAACACTATGTGGAACTCCCTGCCACACACTAACACCATGTGGAACTCCCTGCCACACACTAACACTAGGTGGAACTCCCTGCCACACACTAACACCATGTGGAACTCCCTGCCACACACTAACACTATGTGGAACTCCCTGCCACACACTAACACTGGAACTCCCTGCCACACACTAACACCATGTGGAACTCCCTGCCACACACCCCAACACCATGGAACTCCCTGCCACTAACACTATATGGAACTTTCCCACACACACACAACACCATGTGGAACTCCACACACTAACACTATGTGAACTCCCTGCCACACTAACACCATGTGGAACTCCCTGCCACACACTAACACTATGTAGAACTCCCTGCCACACACTAAAACTAGTTGGAACTCCTGCCACACACTAACTATGTGGGAACTCCTGCCACACACCAACACCATGTGGAACTCCCTGCCACACACTAACACCATGTAGAACTCCCTGCCACACACTAACACTAGGTGGAACTCCCTGCCACACACACTAACACTATGTGGAACTCCTGCCACACACTAACACCAATGGAACCCCTGCCACACACACACTATGTGAACTCCCTGCCACACACACTAACACTATGTGGAACTCCTGCCACACACTAACACCATGTGGAACTCCCTGCCACACACTAACACTATGTGGAACTCCCTGCCACACACAAAACTAGTTGGAACTCCTGCCACACACCAACACTATGTGGAACTCCCTGCCACACACCAACACCATGTGGAACTCCTGCCACACACACTAACACTATGTGGAACTCCTGCAGAGATTAACACTGTGTGGTACTCCTGCCAGAGACTAACACTGTGTGGTACTCCCTGCCAGAGACTAACACTATGTGGACTCCTACCACACACACTAACACTATGTGGTACTCCCTGCCACACACTAACATTATGTGGAACTCCTGCCACACACCAACACTGTGTGGTACTCCCTGCCACACACTAACACTATGGAACTCCTGCCACACACCAACACTAGCGGAACTCCCTGCCACACACCTAACACTAGGTGGAACTCCTGCCACACACTAACACTATGTGGAACTCCCTGCCACACACTAACACTATGTGGAACTCCTGCCAGAGACTAACACTGTATGGTACTCCCTGCCAGAGACTAGCACTGTGTGGTACTCCCCGCCACACACTAACACTATGTGGAACTCCCTGCCACACACTAACACTATGTGGAACTCCTGCCACACACTAACACTATGTAGAACTCCTGCCACACACTAACACCATGTGGGAACTCCTGCCACACTAACACTATGTGGTACTCCCCGCCACACACTAACACTATGTGGAACTCCCTGCCACACACTAACACTATGTGGAACTCCCGCGAGACAACACTGTATTGGTACTCCCTGCCAGAGACTAGCACTGTGTGGTACTCCCCGCCACACACTAACACTATGTGGTACTCCCCGCCACACACTAACACTATGTGGAACTCCCTGCCACACAATAACACTATGTGGTACTCCCTGCCACACACTAACACTGTGTGGTACTCCCCGCCACACACTAACACTATGTGGAACTCCCTGCCACACACTAACACTCTGTGGTACTCAATGCCACACACTAACACTATGTGGTACTCCCTGCCACACAATAACACTATGTGGTACTCCCTGCCACACACTAACACTGTGTGTAACTCCCTGTCACACACTAACACTCTGTGGTACTCAATGCCACATAGTTTTGTTCTTATATCATATAACCAACATCAGTACAAATCATATCCTGTTTCACATATTATCAGTACCGCTAAGGACGGACGCCTCGATGAACAGACTCAACAACAACACTTATCTGGTCTCTCCTTGAAAACAACTCTCTCTCTCCATTGATAAATGAAAAGAGCTCAGACAGTTAATCATCAAGGCTCAAACTACACACTTGGGGGACATTACAACACATTGCTTGAGTAGTAATAAAAATGACCATCACGGGCTCGTGCTTCACCCTGTCTTACCTGAAGTGAGAGAGTGTACATGGTTCACACACACACACACACACACACACACACACACACACACACACACACACACACACACACACACACACACACACACACACACACACACACACACAGAGGGTATTCTGGGATATTTTAGTTTATCAGTTCTCTTCTCCGTTACATTTTGATTGGGTTTATTCCTGTATATATACTTTATCTGGGGTTCTCCTGTGTTTCCAATTTATCATAGTTTTTCCCAGTGTGTCTTGCTAAGGCTGAGAATGGTAAGGACTTTAATATATACGTAATGTTTAGAAATTTAATAAAAACGACCTTGAGAGCAATTTTGTTCTGGTAATAATATTTAAAAGTCACAAGAGAGTACTATTGACTTCTAGGTCGTGTGTGTGTGTGTGTGTGTGTGTGTGTGTGTGTGTGTGTGTGTGTGTGAGTGTGTGTGAGTGTAGGTGGGTGAATTATTATTGTATGTGTGTCATCATACCCTGATCTGTTGCACATACTCAGCATCAATAAATATATACACACACACACACACACACACACACACACACACATAAATACACCATCCAGTTTTATACCTGCCCTCTGTGGTAACGTCAAACTCAGATAAAACACAAAATGTCTTTAAATTCCATGTCTGAAAACGAAAAAAATACAACGACACAGTTAAATGTGATTTTTTTTCTGCATAAAAACAAAATGAAGAGGCGTCAACTTGTGCCGGTCAAACACATAAACATCGGGGACGACCTACTTAACTTTACACATCAGAGGGGAACTTTTCTCCACCGCCACAAAACATCTCCCTGAAAAATAAAATAAAAACAAGTAAAACACAGCGATAATTTTACCTGATTGGTGTTGGTTGACCCTAGATCCTGTGACCATCCTTCAGTAGGGTTGGTAAGGTGGGGTGAGGGGAGGGGAGAGAGAGGAACGTGGATGGGAGGTGGGGGGGGGAGGGGAAATAATTAGGAAGAGAACGTTAGAAAAAGAGACACCAAGAGACCCTTTGAGAGAGATTGACAGACAAACAGGTAAAGAGAAAGATAAACAGAGAGAGAGAGAGAGAGAGAGAGAGAGAGAGAGAGAGAGAGACCTCGTCTTCTTCATGCAGAAATTTGATCCACCACAAGCAATAAGTATAGAAATAAATCCAATAAATATAATCAAAATAATCAAGTTTTCCTTTACGTTAGAAGTCTTCCCTTAATCATTTTGTTCCCTGGGCGGCTATAAAAAAAAAAAAAATCTCCCTCACTGAAAAAACGGGAACTTGGGACATAAAAACCAACTTGTGAAATCGGTCAAATCACTCGAATTTCTTGGTGGTCAGTTTAATCTCCAAAAAGTTCCTCCACTTCCGAGATTTATAGCAAGCAATGAAATTTTTACTCACCCGAGGTCAGAATTCAAACATTAAATTGAGAAAGAAAGAAATTAATGTCTTACTTGTGGGATAAAACTGGAGAGGAATTCGTGGAAATGAAAAAAAAATTGAGATGCAACATAGACTTTTGTGGTTTAGTCAGCATGGCAAAGATCTTAGTATTTTATAATGAGTTTGTTAATAAGTAAGTTTAAAATTACCTTATACGTCTAATGATAGTAATTACTGATATATAAAATAATTTCTACCTAATGAGAATTTTGAAGATATTAATAAAAGACATGAATTAGTTACCATCAAATAGGTTAGAGAAAACACTTTTTTTTTCTATATAAGTTTGAAATTGTAGGTTATATAATCAGCCATACAAGAAGACATAAATACTCATATAGTCAGTCATAGAAGAAGACATACCCCGGGTTAAGTGTCATACACATAGACGATGTAAAATAAAGTGAAGCTTGTAATGGCGCGGTGTTTTTATCCGGCCGAGATAAATCTGTACTTACCTACTTGTTAAGATAGTGTCAGTCTGCCCGCTTTACATGCTAAGTTCTTATCTGTAATGGATGATCCCACGACTAACACCCCCCGGCTCCCCCCCCCCCCGCCCCCTGCCCCACCCCGCCCCCGCTCGCCCCGTAGCTGAGAAATAAAAATTATATCCAAGTTAAAAGAGAAAAGTTTGGAAATTAGAGTAGACTAAGGACACGATATTTTCAACTTATGTTTACCTCTCAGTACGAGTCGCAGCTATTATTCTGTAGTAAGAAAAGAAATGTCGAGGATTACAGTCGGGTGTATGCTGTAAGATGATACGTATATACTATTGATGTACTATTTATGTAATCACGAGTTTGTCTTTTGCCACTCTGATTCACGTATCTTGTTTTTTTATCTAGTATTCATTAATGTCTATTCCTTATTCGTCGCTTTCTTTATACCTATTCATATGTAAATCAATCTTGGCTCTTTGAACTCCTGAGAGATTTCACTTAAACACATAACAGATGAACTTTACGAAGGCGTTGTGGTGGTGGTGTTGGAATCTAATGCAAGTATTATAAACTAATTGGGTTTCTTACCTTACCTAACATAACATAACATAACATAACATAACATAATCTAAAAAAAACATAATTTAGTAGGCCTAGTGAAGTCTCCTTTTATTTTATGAGAGTTATCATAACATGGCCGAGAACTACTACCTGACACACTGTAGCTTTACCTCTTGACTGTCGACTGTCGCCCACTCACAACTCGTCTGCACCAGTCATTATCTGAGGCCTCTCTCTCTCTCTCTCTCTCTCTCTCTCTCTCTCTCTCTCTCTCTCTCTCTCTCTCTCTCTCTCTCTCTCCTGGCAATAGACCACCCTTCTCCTTTCAGTCTAGCACACGCAATTACCCCAGCTTAACTCTGTTGACCTCACCCGATGTTAGGTAACTGCTTCCAGTGCCCTTACACATACAGAGTAATGGTGCTATCTTAATACACACACACACACACACACACACACACACACACACACACACACACACACACACTCACACACACACACACACACACACACACACACACACACACACATATGGTAAGTAAATAGAAGGATAGAAGGTAGTAAATTAATGGTACATACATAGTTGATAAAGGGGACGGTCGGCACAGTTGGTATTGGGAAACGTGTTGTTATATGGTTGGTGTAGGACAGTGTACCATTAAGAGAACAAGCCCTTTAATTACACGCCGTTATGTAAGGTCCGGCAGGTATGGTTCTCTGTAGTGTAGGTGACGGCTGTGTAGGGGTTGGGGAGGGGGGGAGGGGGGTAATACTGGGGCACAAACACAAACACAAACACACAAACACAATACACACAAACACAATACACACAAACACACAAACACATGAACGATCACACATACATACATACATACATACATACACATTCATACACAGACATTTAGAAACATTGACGTTCACACACACACACACATACATGTACACAAACACGCTCACACTCATCAACATGAACGTTCAAACACAGTCATATAATCACACACAGAAACACTTACACTGAAAAGCAAACATACATACATTCACTTACATAAACACATACACTTAAACACAAATTATCATCATCTTCATCATAGTCATCATCATCATCATCGTCGTCATCATCATCATCATCGTGGTTATTATTATTATTATTATTATTATTATTATTATTATTATTATTATTATTATTATTATTATTATTATTTTACTATACACAAATGACTCTTATTCAAGTCACTAATTTAGGCTAAATCTTTTCACTCTCTCAAATCAGATAATAATAATATACTTCATGTCTTAAGTCTTATGAGAAAACACAATGGCTGGCTGGCAGAGATACAGGTGCCCCAGCCAACACCTGCGCTGTCAATCAGAAGTTTATGAGAGATCACCTGTGTGTAGGTAAGGGTGTTTCTCCTGCTTAGACGAAGATAGATTAGCTCTTAAGGATGGATGAGTAGGTGTGTGTGTGTGTGTGTGTAGGAATGTTGTGTATGGATGGATGAGTGGATGAGAGGATGTGTGTAGTATTTATATATATATATATATATATACGGAGAGACAGGCAGGCAGACAGACAGACAGACAGGGGTAGATATGTAGTGACACAGAAACACAGAGATAGAAAGAGACAAAGAGAGAGAGAGAGACAAAGAGAGAGAGAGAGACAAAGAGAGAGAGAGACAAAGAGAGAGAGAGACAAAGAGAGAGAGAGAGAGACAAAGAGAGAGAGAGACAAAGAGCGAGAGATACAAAGAGAGAGAGAGCGCGCGTGGGTGAGAAGGGGACAGCTGCCGCCTAAACAAAATCAACAAGACCTGACAACACGACAGACTCGTGGTGACAACACTAGTGCCATTTATCAGAGTTTTGACCTTGACCTTTGACCTTTTTAACATTAGCTAACCTAGTATTACCTATCTCACCCTTCCATAACCTAACCTAATCTAACCTAACACAACCCAAATAAAAATAACTTAACCTAAATAACCTAAGCAACCCTAACTGAACCTTAATGAAACTTAATCTAACTTAACCTAACTTAACCTATCCCAGACCTGCCCCTGACGCTCAACAATAAGAGGCGACGTGTTAATCCATCCACGATAAGAGGCCTGGGACTGGACTAGCCACACCTGACTGTACACCAGTTGAGTGAGTGAGGTCCTGTGACACCAGGCAATGTGGTGTCCCCATGACGCTACGACACCACGTAGTGAATGAGTTACAACACCACGTGATGCCCCCTCATAACACCATCTGTGAGAGAGTTACTACACTACGTGTCTGCTGTTCAACTCCTCAGCGTACATGATCTACGTGACCTCCACTTTAAGCATTAATCTGTATGTTCACTGTATGTTCCTTTACCTTTCTCTAATGAAGGCTTTCGTTACCCCCCCCCTATGTCAATGTAATGTCAATGTATGTAATTAGTCATTTCTGTTCAATGTGCATTCTCAGACTTCGGGCTGCTAACTTTTCAATAAATAATTATTATTATTATCATCATCATCAATAGAAGCAGCAGTAGTACATACATACATACATACATACATACATACATACATACATACATACATACATACATACATACATACATACATACATACATACATACAATACATACATACACCAAAAAAACAGGGCGCCGGAGTTGCTTGTAATACCAAACCCGTCATAAAAAAAAAGGAAGCAACAAAACACAGAGCAAAACACACGAGAGCTGACCACTAACACAACACACACCACCCGTCAGATGGTATTTCCCTTGTGTGGTAGTGGAGAGGAGGCGACACTTGGAGGACCTTGTGAAGATAGAAGATGAATGGGGAATAGGAGAAGGTAGAGAAGTATGTATAAATGGATGGATAGAGAAATATGATGAATCAGGAATAGGAGGAAACAGAGTCAAGGGCCACCACATACAGTAATACAGTGAGAGTGTATGTGGTCTTAGAATTATCCCCTCCCTCTCTGATGAGCAACTTATATCACATAGTACCCTCCCACACTCCTCCCACACCCCTCCCACACCTCTCCCACACCTCTCCCACACTCCTCCCACACCCCTCCCACACTCCGCCCCCAAGTCAACTATTCCCCCTCTCCACCCACGTGACTTACTATGCAGAAAGAACCCGGCAAAAAGCAGGGGTTAGGTGGTGGTGGTGGTGGTGGTGGTGGTGGTGTGCATGATTACTTTTGACCGCGACTGTACAGAACTAAACAAAGAATGCATTCAAGTTTTCGTCGTGGAAAATTGTGTTTGGTGTTTTCATGTTGTTTACACGTTGTTAACACTCATTTTCCCACTTCCCCAACCTAACCTAACCTAACCTAACCCAACCTAATCTAACCTATTTTAAATAACGTAACTAACCTCACAAGAAGAGCATAACAAAGAGAGAGAGAGAGAGAGAGAGAGAGAGAGAGAGAGAGAGAGAGAGAGAGGATCCAATTCACCAAAGCCCTTGTTTCACAAATATAATAAGAACATACTCAGAAACAGCAGGCGGCAGTACATCAAAACTTCAATAACTGTCTGCATCAAGAGTGAGGCAAAGTGACTGACACCCTCAATCGCATCAAGACACTAGTAATATTAGATTGCTGACTGTTTGCATGCGATTTCCCCCTCACATTATTCTCGACAGTGATGGTATGCAACCTAAATCAAATCTTCTTGTCTGATATTCATGGATAATCTTCAGTAAAGGAAAGAAATGAAGACAATTTCTTAAAAATCTTCTAAAAAGGCGTAGAGGATATTGTAATACAGTTATGATTCATAAATTATATCGAAAGAGAATGGAAAATATTCTTAAAATGATAAATATGTTGTATATATTGAGAGAGAGTTTTTATTCTGACTCTTTTAATAGAGAGAGAGAGAGAGAGAGAGAGAGTGTGTGTGTTACTGTAATGACATTAAAGACAAAAAGGTCCCCTAAAACAGTCACATTATCGGAAAAAAAATATACGATAATGCAAAATAAAGCTGCTGCTGTTTTTCTCTCACGAAACCATTTACTGAGAATTCCGGATGTGACAGAGTGGGTTGGGGTGTGTGTGGGTGGATGGGGGTGTGTTTGGGTGAATGGGGGTGTGTGTGGGTGGATGAGGGTGTGTGGTTGGGTAAGTGTTTGTGTTGGGGGGGGGTGGTCGGAGTGTAATATTAATTTTTATTTTTGCCACGCACATCAGCTAGTCTATCGTGCACCCCACACTCATCTTGTGAGCGGTAGCGCAAGAAGGATTATAGAGTAGAGTTTACAAAGGGTGTGTATAACAGTCCCCAGTGGTCAGCATGGTATGGTGTTGAATGCTACAGAGTACTTCGAATATATTGTTTGTTTAGTTCTGTACATAGAGGGTAACTCACAACTGCGTGAGTACAGGAGTTTGAGGCAATATACCTGGCCTCACACTTCGCTATTCACATCTGCGTGAGAGGTAGTCCAGCACACTTTGTGTTTGGTTCTATACACTGGGTGCAAAAAAGTGGATACAAACTCTAGTGATATGAAGTGTTGTGCCATTTCACACACAGTGTGCTTGGACCTGTCCCTAAAAGGTTCTATCCTCACACAGTCAAGGACGTAGTGTTGGAGTGTGTGGCCATACGTCTGGCCACACACTTTACATTTAGTTTTGTTCATATTTTCTTGGGGGATATACTGTCCAAGGTATATTTATCCTAATCTTATTCTAGCGGTTACAACATTTTATATTCTAGTGATCTTGTTACTTGCTCCATATACATGTTTCACTTGATACATCTCATCATGGTAAACAATGGAATGACTATTTCCTGTTTGCACTTGTCTGCTTGGGTCAAATTCATCAACAAGTTCTTTCCTGATTACAGTTTCAAGAGTTCTTTTTGACAGACCTAAATTCTATTCAACCGTGTCTTTGTTAGACGTGAGCTTGGCTAAGACGTCGGGGTGTGTGTGGGGTAGGTGTGGGTGGATGTGGGTGGGTGTAATTAGGGGGGATGGGTTGGGGGTGTATGAGTAGGTCGGTGTGTGTGTGTGTGGGTCGGGTTGTGTTTGGGTGGAGTGTGTATGGCTAGGTCAGGGTGTGTATATGTGTATGGGTGGTTCGGATTTGATGTGGGTACGGGTGGGATGAATGTGGATGTGTGTGAGTGTGAATGCGTCGGTGTGTGTGGTTGCAGTTCTCACACATGTATGAGACGAAGTCAGTGGTGGTAGTGGTGGTCTGAGGAACGATGACAGAAAGTGAATACCAATACGCCCAGTATATGTCATTCGGATGCAAATTGACGAATGCAAATTGTTAGGTGTTACGGTGAAGGAGGGTGAGGAGGAAGGGGTGGCGGGAGGAGAGGAGGGTAAACATATGCAGTGTGAACCAGGAATACAGATATACATAACACATGAGTATGTATCTCCACTCGTTCAGCACTGTACGTCATCATCATGGTATGGTGAAGTGTGTCCATCACCACCAATGTATGTAAAACACCATTAAATGTTATGGTGATGAAACACTATCGGAACGAGTCATTTATTTTATATGTAAGAAAAATCTTCACAATGTCACAACAATTATAGACTATATCACCATCTCACCTCATCACTATCACCACCACACACCGCCACTATCGCTACACACACACACACACACACACACACATACAAGGCTTGATATATTTACCATACCATTATATTTACTTTACAATTGCTAAACTTTAAATACGATTTCTATTGTTGTTTTGTTTTTTGCTCTTGCCTTTTGTTTACATCTCGCCGGGGGAGCCTTATATCCATGGTAGTTCTCCCCAGTCGAGGGGAATAATCAACGCCTTATGTTTACCCTCGAAAGAAATCTCACCAGGAGGCATTATCTCCTTCCCCAAAGACCTGTATATCTCCCAAAACATTGCTATTCCGTCTCTCTTGCTAGTGAAACTGTGAGAATTATCGCCGAACTGCCATTCTGGTTGACTAGCTGGATGGATGGCTGGATGGATGGATGGCTGGCTTCATGGCAGGATAGATGGATGGCTGTCTGGCTGGCTCTTTGGCTGCCAGTTTAACAGATCTTACCATCATGACACGTCCATCTGATAACACCATCAGCCAACTCGTATAAGTCACTGTCTACAGGAACTTTAAAAACTAAAAGAAAAAACACGACAACAAGAACAGAGGTCTTTAAACACATCAGGTCCCGGGGGAGCACTAAACGATACTCACACTATAAAAAACGCCAAAATAACGAGCCTCATAGCTGCGTTAAATCTTAGCTTTAACTGGACCTTAGCTGCGTGTGAAATGAATTATGAGTGTTGTAAGTGTAATAAGCGTGAGGGATGGGGTGATAGTGAGGGCTGGAGTTGTCCTCTGCCCCACCCCCCCCTGGTGAGACCAAACGAGGGGTGGAGACTTGTGGTCCTGGAAAGATGTGTGGGGCTATGAGTCACACGCTCTTGTCTCTGTGTTATTATCGTCAGTGTGTGTGTGTGTGTGTGTGTGTGTGTGTGTGTGTGTGTGTGTGTGTGTGTGTGTGTGTGTGTGTGCGTGTGTGTGTGTTTATCAGTGTTTGTTTTAGGTATAATTACATTTATGTACGTATTTGTGTTTGTCAGTGTTTGTATTCACATGTATTTTTGTTTCCAATTTGTACTTTTAAAACCACACAGTAGAAGGGAAACACTGGAGTCACTTTTCTTTCGTCTTTATTCAAGACATATTCAGAGGCAACTGAATTTACAGGGACTGGGAGAGGCTTATATACAATGGGTGACCTTACATAACATCAGGTCAGGTCAATAACATGGGAACCACTATTCCTCACACCACCTCCACCGCAAACAAAAGAAGAACATATAAAAAAAATGGGTGGCGTAACAGGTCAGGTCAAAAAATACGGGTCTCATGTTTTTTGACCTGACCAAATGTTATGCAAGGTCACCCATTGTATATAAGCCTCTCCCAGTCCCTGTAAATTCAGTTGCCTCTGAATATGTCTTGAATAAAGACGAAAGAAAAGGTGCTCCAGTGTTTCCCTTCTACTGTGTGGTTTTATCAAGATTTATCTTGTCCACGTATCCATTGTGGAACTACATGAAATTTTAAATATCTAGGTGTATACATGTGTCAGTATTTTCACCTGTAAATTTATAATCAAACTTTAACCTGAACTATGACCATAAATTTTATATATTGTAACGACACAGTATAGGACACTCATACATACATATACTTGACTATACAGTACATATACCGACACATTGATCTGCCTGAAGACTAAGTGATTGACTCGAGAACAAAGAAGCAATTAATATATATTTTAAACCAAGACCCACATTGTACTGTAAACAATTTATAGTGAAAACAAAGTGAGGAATTAACTTAATAATTGGCGCTATAAGGCCTTCAGTGTGAGTGTGTTTAATTGACTGGTCCAGAAAGTTGTCATGTTTGAGGGAATATTCTCTCTCTCTCTCTCTCTCTCTCTCTCTCTCTCTCTCTCAGTAATTACCCTCTATCACGACAAGATTTACGAACAAAAAGTTACCCACAGTTTATAAAGTTCCTGTGATAAGAAACAATCCATAAGTAACGCGTGCCATACAATCATTTACTCGACAAAGCTTTCAATAACCTTTAACGCACATTTTTCTCCTCAATTATACCTCTACAGTACCTGTGTTTAATGAATAATTCCATTAATTTTACTATTAGACATTTTATTGTTACTAATTTGGGTGTTAATATGAGAGTTTGATGTTAGAAATCTTTGTGTCACGTTTGAGTTAAATTTATATGAAAGAAAAGAAGTGAGTTAAGAAAGAAAGTGTCATATGTCTCTCTCTCTCTCTCTCTCACTACCTCTCATCAGTTGACTTCATCTTAATGATCGACCTTAATACCTGAAAAATTAATGAGAATTAATAAAACAAAATCACCAAATATCACATGTAAGCATCTGTGTGTGTGTGTGTGTGTGTGTGTGTGTGTGTGTGTGTGTGTGTGAGTGTGTGTCTGTCTGTCTCATATAACGGGTCATCTTCATCAAACTGTGTCAAGTCAGCCTCACCAATTATCCACTGAAGATCAAAAGCCTTAATGATCGTCGTTTTAATTTGATATCAAGGATTTTATTCATTTTTTATCTCTAAGTCAATTATGAAAAAGAAAATTATATATTGTTTTAGTTTACACAGATAAGGTACATGTTGTTTTTCATATATAATTTAATAAACCAATATATTATACGTTAAACAAACTAAATATATTCAACTTTTGAGGGGGGGCAGCGGTTCCTCTCTCTTCAAAAGGTTAAGTCAGGGATAGTCTAGACCAGTGTGTGTGTGTGTAATAATAAATAATAATAATAATAATAATTAACGGTTTATTGAAAGAGCTTGGCAGCCAGAAGGCTGAAAATATACAGTTACATATTTGGGGAATGGGTTACGAATTACAAATAATATACAAGTGACATAAGTGACACAAATAAGACATATAGTAACTTAGATGGGGATCAGCTCAAACTACAGTTCATTTCAACATAGTGACAGTGTAGGGAGCAGTATGTGTGTGTGTGTGTGTGTGTGTGTGTGTGTGTGTGTGTGTGTGTGTGTGTGTGTGTGTGTGTGTGTGTGTGTGTGTGGCTATTGTCTTGTCGTTAAGGATTTTTTTTTTTTTAGGGCAACATGTCGAAGATCATCAATCAGCAGGAGATGGATTTTATCTCTCCCAGCAGCTGTGCGTAGTTAAGGTCGATAGAGAAAATGCACCACATCCCTCCAGTCATCTCGTTCATTACTACCATGATGCTGAACCACATTACACGACACATCAACAAACTATCAATCACAGTAAGTACTATTGTTACTTTTCTATAAGACTAAAAATACCAAATTATTTTCACTTTTTTCCCCCTAGATGAAAAATATCTCGAGAGGTATCCTAAATTCAACCTGAAACACCAAATGAATCCTGAGTTTACGAATTTCACTGATAAACAGACAACTGGGAGACATAAATGCATTGCGAATCTCAGTTAAGTATTCTACGAGGACACGATAAATCCTGGAACCTCGTGAATAATTTAGAATATAGTTTCATGTTCCCTCAGTGCCATGAAATAGGAGAGGCTGGGTGAGGGTATATACATCTCTGTCCCTGAAGTGTGTTAGTATTCAGTAGTTGTGTGATTTGGGTGTCAGATATATAAGGCTGATATATATAGAGAAGATTTTATACTTTTAAAGTTTATTGTTTATGTAAATTTTAGATTGATGTGTTTGTTGTCGTGTGAGATATGGATGGTGTGTGTGTGTGTGTGTGTGCGTGTGTGTGTGTGTGTGTGTGTGTGTGTGTGTGTGTGTCATACGTCCTCCAGTACTATGAACAACAGGACAAGACACCTCCCATTCTTTAGTTACGCCAGAACTCCCTCCCACAGACGAATTATCTTACGTTATATTACCATAAACAGTTCAAAATCTCTCCGTTTGAGATACCTTTAGGTTCTGGTAAGATGTGACGCCTCGCTGGTTAGGTTTGGTTAGGTTAGGTTAGGTACACATCTCGCTAGTAGATGCTTCCTTGAATTATACGATTTTCATTTTTATAAGACTTTGCAAACTTTAAGAAATTGCTCCAAACTTTTAACAAGAAACGGAACATGGCGTCTGACAACCACAAGATATAAATAAAATTTTATCCTCCAACACAATGACGAAATCTTTTTAAAAGCCAATTCTCAAGTTTGTAAAATTGTTGAGAAAGCTGCCCAAAACTTGCATAACTTTAATTTGGGAAAGTAGAAAGCTTATGACGCCCACTGTATGTTGATAAAAGTTATCCGTGTGGGAAAGAAAGTTTTATAAGAATGAAGCATCAAGTTTGTTTACTAATACCAGAAATCTTGAGAGAGTTTTTTTATTTATTTGGCCACTTATAAACTCTCTTTCTCTCTAACTACCACACACACACACACACACACACACACACACACACACACACACACACACACACACACACACACACACACACACACAAAAAAAACCCTGAAAAGGTTTAGTGGCAAGTGAAAAGGGGAAAGAATTGGGTCAAGGAAGAAGGAAGAGGGAGGGAACAGAGAGACTTAAGGGAAGGGAAAGAGGAAGGGATGGAGGAAGAATATATATGGTCCAAAAGAGAGTTAAAAGGGACGAAGAGGAAGAGTAGAAGGAGGAGACTCGTAAAGGCAAGAAACGAGAATTAGTTGACGAAACAAGAAAGTCGAAAGAGAGAGAGAGAGAGAGAGAGAGAGAGAGAGAGAGAGAGAGAGAGAGAGAGAGAGAGAGAGTAAATTAGCATCACATGGAAGGGGAGAAGGGGGAAAACTCTAGAGGTGTGTAGGTGAGGGGGAGATACCTCAATAGTTATGGGGAAGGGAAGAGGTGGAGGGGAGGGGAGGCAAGGCAAGTCTAGTTTGGAAAGAGAGGGAGGGGAAACGAGATAATGGTGAAGGAAGGTAAAGGGGGAAGGGTGGTGATGGTAGGTAGAATTAATGGGAAGTGATGGAAGGTAATGGTATAGAAGGTAGATGATGGTAAGGGAAGATAATGGTATGGTAGGTAGATGATAGTGAAGAGATATAATAATAGTAAATAGGAAATAGTTCAAAGAGAAAATATAATGGTTAATAGAGTATTTTGCTTTACCATCGACACAACACAAACACAAACCCAAACACAATACAATACAATACAATTCTCTCTCTCTCTCTCTCTCTCTCTCTCTCTCTCTGACTACACTAACCATCCATTACAAAACAATACACCAATCATAACCGAACCCACGACTTGTTGTTCACCATTGACTGTATCTCATTATTCTTGGTTCGTAACATCAATCAATTTTACCTTCACTATTTTGTTTCTTCTCTTGTTATGGATCCATTATTGACACAACTTAATTTAGAAAAGTTATTGGAAAGGTAAGTGTGCGTGTGTTGGTAAATTTTGACTTGTTTACGTGTTATTGCTGTTATTGGAGTTAGTTTTTTAGTGTTATTTTATTGATTAATTGTGTCTCTGTCTGTATGTCTGTCTGTCATTTGTTACTGCTTAATCGGTTTAGTTTTCATTACCAAAATCATTCATTTCTCTTCATATTACATCCTCCTCCTACTCCTCCTTCTCCGCCTTCTCCTCCTCCTCCTCCTCCTCCTCCTCCTTCACCCTCTCGTTAACAATATTGCCCTCGCTTCCTCGTTCTTCTTTTGCAGATAACTGTTGAGACAACAGGGGGGGAGAGGCGTGGAAGGAGGGAGGGTGGATATGGCATGTAAGCGTGGAGGGTAGGTGTTGGAGGGTGTGGATGGTAGGTTGGAAGGTGTGGGTAGTAGATGTGGAAGGTGGGTGTGGTGGAAGGTGTAAGGGTGCATTGAGGTTAAGTGTGGAGGGAGAGTATTGAGTCCATCTCTCTCTCTCTCTCTCTATATATATATATACTATATATACTCTCTCTCTCTATATAACTCTCTATATATACTCTCTCTCTCTCTCTCTGACCGTCCATGGTTGAGTACATTTACTTGTCTCTCTCCAGCCAACCAAGTAATGATTACACCAGACAAAATTTAACGTCTCTAGTAAGGTAAAAACTATTGTGTGTGTGTGTGTGTGTGTGTGTGTGTGTGTGTGTGGTGTCTGGTTTTGGGTTATTATTATTATTATTAGGTATTGTGGGTTTTGCAGCTTTTCTGCCCAAGTGACGTCATCTAAAATTGCTCAGATTTTATATATATATATATATATATATATATATATATATATATATATATATATATATATATACTGCTATATATATATATATATATATATATATATATATATATATATATATATATATATATATATATATATATATATATATATTTTTTTTAATTCGTCATAAAACAAGCAGGTGTAAGTTTTACGAGTTTCTGGGTGTTAGTGCAGTATTTTAGCCATGGAAAGAAAGGAGGTGACAAGTAAAGGCAATTCCCCATGCTAGTTATAGAGGAAGAGAAAGAAGCCTAACTCTCAAGTTAAGTCTTACCCTGGAAGTACTTCAGGATTGGTTCAGTTTTTATTCTATAATGAAACCTTGAAAACTGTTTTATATTTTCATGATTTATTTTTGTGTAAAGTTATGTCGCTCTTCACGCACTAAACATCACTAAGCAACGCCGTCACTCCCATACACCCGCGTCATTGTGAGAAACTCTACGGTGTTCTTAACCCACGTTTCACTTACTCTGCCACCCACACTAAAGTTTTCCCAATTGTTAGATCTTCGTATCAATAATTTTCTTTTGTTTAATTATAAGGCAGACGTAACTTATACTCCCTCCCTACCGATTTTTTTTATGGGGTGGTCAACAACTACATTCTGGAGATCTTCCTTAAGAAACGAGGATGATATTTCTAACGTATGATCTACAGTACGCCATTTATTAAAGTAACTTACGTGTCCCTTTATACCAGAGACAATCACCTCTCACTAATACATCATCCTGAAGTTCCCCATACCACCGCCAGGATGGGTACATGATCGTCATACACGGCGTCTATATATATATATCAATCGTGACGTCATGGTTTTCATAAATGGCGTAAGGTGTAACGTCATAGATTTCATAAACGTCACCTCCAAGAGAGAATATTTAGGTCACCTGTTATTTACGATACCTGTTGTCACCTCTCACCTGTAGAGAAAACTAGGACACGACCACCTTAGATATTGTTTATGTTATATCTTGATTAATGCCTCGAGGAAATACCTGAGGGACTAGAGGTGAAAGCCGAGTTTAATCTTATGGTGAGACGTTAGGATTACCAGTGCTCTCCCTCTCTCTCTCTCTCTCTCTCTCTCTCTCTCTCTCTCTCTCTCTCTCTCTCTCTCTCTCTCTCTCTTTCGTGGATATAAAGTGAACAATCATACATATGAGAAAGATAAATAGAGATGATAATGATGTAATTAACATTTCTTTATCACCAACATCTGACACATTTGTTTACTCCCGTGGTAAAGAAAAATAATCTTCAGCTCACCTTAATGAGTCTCAAGAACCGCATCTTTATATCACCTGAAGAAATAAGAGAAGATTTTCCTCCTCCCTCACCCCCTTTCCTCCGGACACAACTCTCCTGGCGCGGTTCCCGAGACATTTTACGAGCGTTGAAACTTTTAAGGTGGAGTGTCAGGAGTGATGATGACAACCAACCTTGCTAACAACTCCCTACCACGCAAACCAAACCTAACCTAACCTAATCTAACCTAATAAACATATACACTACTGTAAACCACTCTCATCTTCCTTATACCTTATATTAAAAGTTCAACACAGGATAAGGTTTACCACGTATGCTTACCAAATATTGATGAAAGTACGAGGCATCTAGTGTTGATGTTTATTACCCTCATAATGTTCTTGTTTGATGTTGATGTTTGTTCAGTGGATTAAATTCCCTGAGAGTTTGAGGAGATGTGGTTCATTGTTGAGTTTGTAGGGGTATTGTTAATAAGGTACGGTGTTATGTAAGGTAAAGTAAGGGCAATGTACTTATTGACACGTATTAAACTGTACTTGGATATATATAAATGAAAACAAATATTATGAATAGTTGTTGACCCCGCCATAAGAAAATCAGTAGGGAGGGAGTATAAGCTACGTCTGCCTTATAATTAAACAACCCCTACACTCCCATACACTACCTACACCTACACTCCCATACACCTCATCCCTCCCTCCCTACTCAGATTTTTTTATATCAATATTTGTAATTAATTATGGACTAGAATAATTACTTACCTTGCTTCGCACATAAAGACCTTAGCTGGTGAAGCATCAATCCCTCCCTCTCTGTCCACAACTGTACCTGATTAAGTAAATACAAAAATAATTATGAATATGGAAAGAATGAACATTAAGTTAGAATATATATATATATATATATATATATATATATATATATATATATATATATATATATATATATATATATATATATATATATATATTGATAAAAATGTGGAAGAGAAATGAAAATTATTGATACGAAGATCTAACAATTGGGAAAACTTTTGTGTGGGGTGGCAGAGTAAGTGAAACGTGGGTTGAAAATACCGTAGAGTTTCTCACGATGACGCAGGTGTTTGGGAGTGACGGAGTTTTCACCACCGTACTCACTGTAGTACACACACACACACACACACACACACACACACACACACACACACACACACACACACACACACACACACACACACACACACACACACACACACACACACACGTCCATCAAAATATTTACGCTGTCATTATTTCTACACGATGTCATCAACTAGTGAACGACAGGTCTTTATCCTGTGACTAGCATTTGATGATAGGCTGTTTTCTCTCTCTCTCTCTCCACAATTGACTCTTTCTTTCCACAGCCTCAAGCAGAAATGTTATTACAGTCACCAACACCTGAACTACTGGTTGACAGAACTACTTGAAAGATTATATAGATGTATGAAGAAAGTCTAACTGTTGCATTTGAGTTACATAAATAGTATTATTCCCGTTTATTCCTCTCTACCCCTTTGAGTACGATTACTTAACTATCTTGAATTAAGATTTTGTACCCAAGTGGTTAAATCATTATATTCAAGGGGTTGATTAATCATACACAGAAGATTTAAGCAATCATACTCAAGTGGTTAATTAATCATTCTCAAGGGGTTAATTAATCATACTTAAGGAGTTCATTAATCATACTCAAGGGGTTAATTAACATGTAGAGGTTAATTAATCATTCTCAAGGGGTTAATTAATCATACTTAAGGAGTTCATTAATCATACTCAAGGGGTTAAAGTCTAAAATTCTAAGATGAATTACCTTATCATCCGTCACCAAAGAATAGAATTGTTTTGGAGTTCTTAAAAGAATAGAGAGAATAATAGAATGAGAAGGAGAGAAACAGATAACACAAAAATCAATAAAGCCAAAACAAAGACACAAGTAAAATAAATTAAAGAGTTGAGAGAAAATAGGAAAAGTTATATTGGTTGAAAAGTTTTCCATTAAACATAAACAAACCTTCAAGAAGTAGTGAGGAATAATAACAACCACACACACACACACACACACACACACACACACACACACACACACACACACACACACACACACACACACACACACACACACACACACACACACACACACACACACACACACAGATTTTGGTCATTATTATTATTATTATTATTATTATTATTATTATTATTATTATTATTATTATTATTATTATTATTATTACTATTATAATTATTACTTACACTAAAACATAATTTATTGATAATTTTTCTTATTAATTTAAATATTACATTACGGTTATATTTTTTCATTTGATTATTTATTGATTTGGTTGTTATTTTATACTTATAACTTTACTTATTTATTGGCAAAGGAAATAAAGTAAGAATATTATTTACATTATTTTACTGAGTTTATTTAACGAGACAATAACTATAGAAAGAGAAAGAAAAAAAGAAAGAAAGAAAGAAAGATTACACACTCGTATAAGCTAACAGCGTAATCTTGCCCAGAGATAAAATAGGTTGTTCACTTCGGTCATACACTTGAGTTTCTCTGTGGCAGGTAATCCATCTTTTTCAGTGATGGTGCACCGTGTGCGGTTACTCTTCCCCCCTTTTATTGATACTCCTAAGAATACTATTTTTCCCATCTCTAGTTTTTATTATATATTTACGTGTGTGTGTGTGTGTGTGTGTGTGTGTGTGTGTGTGTGTGTGATAAATACTCTGCCTGTTGTTTAAATTCTCAAGGTAATTATTGCTAACGAGGGTGCTTCTTCAGTATCATGTATATACGAAAGAACAAAGAACCCCTTTTAGAAATTTCCAACGTGAAGAAAGAGAAGTAAAGGAGGCAAAGAGAAAGAATGATGATGAGGAGAAGAAAAGGAAAGACAAAAGGGAAGGAAGATAATGAATGAGAGAGAAAAACAACGATAGATAAAAGAAACGAAGAAATAAACAGAAGAAGAAAGAATGAAACATCAAGAGTGACAGGTAAACATAACACATCAGTAACAAACATAAGACTGCTGATGAGCGCAACACTTCATCTCTTAGGGTCTTGTTGTGCCTGAGAGAAGACAAGTGTAGTGAGAGTCAAGACACAGAAGCCTTGGTAGAGTCGTAGTAAAAACATAAATAACCGAGATGATAAATGTGGGTAAGAACCGTGTGAGAGGAGAGAGAGGGTGATAAAGAAGACTTATGGTGATATTCAGAGAAGACAACAACAGAATTGGCGAGTGAGTTGTGTGGTAATGGATGTGTATTCTTGAGGATAAGAGAATATTGCTTGACTAACGCAACAGAACGAAGGAGATACAGGAGAGGAGAGGAGTGGTTTAATCTTTTGAGGACGATGGTTTAACCTTCTTATGACGATGGTTCAAGCTTCTGAGGACGATGGTTCAAGCTTCTGAGGACGATGGTTCAAGCTTCTGAGGACGATGGTTTAATCCGCTGTAAATAGTTAAATGAGATCAGCTTTAATCTATATTGTTATAACGATTTAGAGACATAAGGATAAATAGATAATATTATAAACAAAGAAAATGAACGTAAGGAGTATGAGATATCGATAACACACACACACACACACACACACACCACGCACACACACCACGCACACACACGCACACACACACACACGCACGCACACACACACACACACACACACACTTACACTTACGCACGCACTGCCCGCACACACACACACACACACACACACACACACACACACACACACACACACACACACACACACACACACACACACACACACACACACACACACACACACACACACACACACACACACACACACACACACACACACACACACACACACACACACATACACATACACATTCTTTGTATGTTTTACGTCGTGTTTGGCATAATTAACCACTATCCTGTATCAGCATCTTGGTACAAAGTTCCTGCAGGCTGCTGACGCGTGGCAGTAATGATACACCTGGTTACTCCCTCAGGTGACTACTGTAGATGAAGTGTTGGGGTCGTGTGTCCAGGGTCTGCAATAAAGCAGAAGTGGGAGGGAGGAGTGGATTTATTCATCAAAGCACTGAAATGAATTAATGTATGACACACTAACCTAACTCAACCTAACCTAACCTAACTCATATTTATCTCTTCACCCATCAAAAATTTATTAAATTTTAGGGCCCCATAAAGTGTGGTACCTCTGGTTACCATCCCCTAAGGCCGCCACCAGGTAAACAAGTCAAAATTAAAAGTAAACACAACTGATGAAGGTGTGGGGCAATAGACGAAGAGTGATATTATATATTATTGTTCCGTAAATATCTACCAGTTCCAGTTAGTCTTCTAAAATGTAATACTTGTCATATTTACTTACTAATGTATATATATCTACTTTGTATTTGTTAATTTATTGTTTATTAATCCTTCCAAATACATAAAGAACCGTTATGCATTGTACCTGCACTGTCTACGTGTATGTTGAACTTAATATTATTTTGTAAGAGAATTTGCGAATTTATCTATCTATCTATCTATCTATCTATCTATCTATCTATCTATCTATCTATCTATTTATCTAGCTATCTATCTATGTTAAAGAATAAGAAAGGTATAGTTACCCTTCCAAAAATATATAGAAAACAAACACGTCATCTACCGAAAATGAGAAATATAGGGGAGACGTCTTCAACATATTACAATATTTTTTTTCCACTTCAGCCAAGAATAAATACAAGGAACCTTAATTATACGTACTTTTATAAACTCTACTTTCGAGCTCTATAATATTTTCTCCGGGATAATTCTCGACCTTTGTGTATTCTTGAGCCGTAGTGACTGATGGAATAGAAACTCAGAAATATTCTCTACTAAGTGGAATATTAAATAGATTAGGATATAAGAAGTAAATGGAATATTTACCAGTTTGTATGTGGATAATATTGAGGGTTTTTTAAAGGTTATTGTGGTGATATATGGGGGTAGCATTATATTTTGTACAGTGTCCCATGATGTAAATTCCATTTTCTGTAAGGTGTAAGTTGGTTTTCCTTAAGTTTAAATGAGAAACAATAATATTTTATCTTATTTACGTTCACATTATATCATTGTAACTACAGGGTGTACTTTTCTTTGCCAAATGATATATAAGCTATGGTTATTTAATTAAGTAATTTTCTCTAACTTATGAGTCTATCAACTGTCATGCACCCTGCTGCTGTCATGGATACACTTCCTGACGCAGCCCCTGCTCCTGACCCAGGCCCACACACCCCAGCAGGCGCGTCTGAGGACTCTGTACCTGTCGCGAGGGAAGCACAATATTCATCGCCTCCACAACCCTCCTTCTCCCTCTTTTCTCCCACAGATCCCGTGTATCTAGACAGAGTTGCCCCCTAGCGGCCGGCACATCCACGCCCTCGCCATTATGTCCCACATGTGGCATGCACCGCCCGTTCTGCCACACATGTGGCACGCAACTCTGCCAACCTCCAGCCTCCCGCCGCGCCCGGAGGGGAAGAGGAGTATTGTAGTGGATTCCTCCCCTACAAGCACCGAACCTTCTCGAATTCCCCAGCCTACGCCTCCAGCGCCGCCCACGGAGCGGGGGTCAACTATCTGCCCACGCCTACCCCCGCCTTATAAGGCCTGACACCGCTGTGACCACCCTCTCTCTTTCTACACAGTGCCACCAGCAAGCAACACCTCCTCCGCGCCAGCCTTGCGGCTGCCGCTCCCGCCAGCAACCTTGGCGTCCCTCAAGCCGCGTGCCCTCACTCTGGGCACCCTCACCACCCAGCTCTCTCTACTCAACGCTTATTACCATGCTACCTACCCAGCAACAAGCTGCATTGTACATCCAATACAATATGTATACAGTGAGCACATTGTGAGTTTCCTTTCTCCATCCCATCCTGAGTGTGAACCAATATCTCATACCCCTACAGTATATTATGATCTTCGAATATTAGGGAGGAAGACTACATAGAAATCATATAATATATAATGTTTTGGTGGAGTTCAAGTTAAGGTAGGTTAGGTTAGGTTAGGTTAGGTCTCAGCCTCTCTGATTTTAAACAAAGGTGATCATGATTTTACACGCGTTAAATAACAATGAATCACCAATTACTCACCTGCAAGTATCTTATTTATCGAGTGATTGGACAGCTAGGTTCTTTACAGCATTAGACTGTTCATATATATATATATACAGGTTTTGGTCGCGTTCGATCTTGTATCTAAATTCAAGTACAAACAGTAATGAAGAACTCGACCTCACACACATTATTGATTATAAATCCTTGGCATATTGTATAAGCTTCCAGTAGATTTAGCAAAACTCTGTCTAATACAACATATTTTATTCTATATTGGTCACACTATGATTATATTACATTTAAATTGGACACGTTCTCGCCCCCTGACTGAGTGACTCGTTCACTGACAAAAATTTTCTTCGACGCCCTCTGCCCACTCTCTCTCCACCAAGGGCAACCTCTCTCCACCCCCACAACCCAGCTGCACCTCTCACATCGGCTCACCTATCCCTACAACATTGCTTATTAGTAATTATTTTTGCTCATAATTTATTTTGTTTTTAATATCCTCTCAAACGCTTACCTTTCATGCTCATATCTAACAGATTAAAAAATATATATCGATAAAATACTAAAATTATATTAAAATTTATTGATAATTTTTTTACGGGAAAGTTTGTGAAGTTTGTAATTTGTGATTGATTGATTTTTGTTCTATTAAATTCGTTGTTGAGAAAAAAATATCATCTGAAGTGTTTGATCTCAGGTAAAGAATTTGGCTCTATGTGTGTGTGTGTGTTTGTGTGTGACCGACCCTAAAACGAGACCTTCCTTTATGCTGTAAGTGGCATGGGTGACGCGTCGGTCTCTTATATATGGACATTTACGAGACAAGAAACAGGAACACCACGACGGCTGATAGGCGTGAGGAAGAGGAGGAGAGGTAGAGGGAGAGGAAGGAGGAGAAGGAGAAGGTGGAAGAGGTAGAAGTCAAGACATCGTACTCAAGAAATTCAACCATCTTACTTAAGGATTAAATCTTCGTACTCAAGGATTAAATCATCGTACTCAAGAGATTAAAAATATTCGTACTCAAGGGATTAATTTGCCATACTCAAGGGGTTCAGCCATCATACACAAGGGATTAAGGTCATCATTCTCAAGGATGGATATAAATCATGTAGAGTTCTGCATAGTACTAAAAGGATTAATTAAATACGTTAAATATTTGCCCGTAACAGTTAAAAAATGGTGAGAGGATGAACACGTGTTAACTCCTACCACACCTTCTCAGATATATCTCAAGTTTCAATTCGTAGGATGACAATAAACTCTTTCTTGGCCTCTTGTTGCTTGTACTAGTATTCGTAAAGGCAAGATTTTCTTAGCCATTACCGAAGAAATGATGATGATGATGATGATGATGATGATGATGATGATGATGATGATGATGATGATGATGATGATGATGATGTTGATGATGATGATGATGATGATAATACCACACTTTATAAATTAAATCAGGAATAAAATACTAATGTAACCCGGAACCTTTCATTACCAGAAAATATACACAGAGTCTTAAACACACCCTGTGAAACCGGATGTAAGGAAAATAAAAGAGGAAATAACATAATATTTACAGTCATAATTACGGGTCAATCTCACCCTGTGTTTACCTGACGAAGAAGATAATTACCAGAAGGGCCCATTGATAATTTTACACTAAAGCAGCTTAATGGATTTGGTTAATGACTACAGGTATTATGTTGGTAGGAAGTGTTTACCTTGATAGTGTTGTTGAGAGATGTATGTATGTATGTATGTATGTATGTATGTATGTATGTATGTATGTATGTATGTGTATGTATGTGTATGTATGTATGTATGTATGTATGTATGTATGTACTTAGACACTTCCTTCACGAGACACTTAACTACCTCTCAGACGCTGCCGCTACGTGTTGTACTGTCCGCCCCCGACGTAAACAACTTCCGTCTCCTGTGCACGACCTTCAAAGCCAAGGATGAATGTAAACAAACAATCCCATCTGTTCTATCTTGAGAGGAAAAGGCTCAGTGTTATCCCATTCCACTCTGCTGTTGTGTGGTGAGGAATTACTACGACAAATGTAGGTACGTCTCCCATAGTGGACGCTAGTGCTCCTTCAGATCACCGAACGTCCGATACAAAGAACACAAAGGCGATGGTGGTGGTGGTGGGTAGTAGTGGTGGTGGTGGTGGGTGGTGGTGGTGGTAGTGGGTGGTGGTGTTGGTGGTGGGTGATGTTTCCCTGTGATGCAGTGTATTAAGAAGGTAGAATAAACTAGGGTATCTAATCTTCAGGTAAAACAAGTTGGAGTATCTGGTCCTCATTGTGTTCCAACCACCCTGCAGAGATGACCCGGTAACTTGAGGCAGGACATACCTCATCCCCCAGAGCGTTAAAAAAATGAAGAACACAGATGACTACAACACATAATAATATTTACTTATGCATAACAATGAACTGTCACCTACTGAGTCTACTGAGTACTTAAAAAAAAAAAAAGAGGTGAGATTTGTAAAGTCTATTGCGTGTTGTCCTGGGGCCTCCTACACCACCCATGAAAGTATGATTGTGTGTAATATGTGAGAAAAAAAAAAGTTTGTATTCATGAGCTGGATAAAAGGATGTAATTGTTCTTGTACATTTTCTACATCAGGGAGAGATTTATATACATTATTTCATATATAATAACCAATCAGTATATGCAACTTTTTTTTTATTGGTTGTATAATGTATTCTTATGTAATATACAGGGTGTTCCAGAAGACGTTTTAGTGAGAAAATGTACTACGATTTATGTACCACCCTGTAGTATATGATAGTCCCTTATAGCAGAAGTTCCGCGTTATTGTTGCTGTTACCTCATGTTATTATTGTTACTTCTTTTTATTGCTGCTGTTACCTCTTGTTATTGCTTTTAATTTTATGCATTATATACAATACCTATACACATGGGAGTTCCGCCTTTTCATATAAAAAAATTGCACCCATTGCGTAAACACAATTCAGCATCGAGAGTAGTTAGCGTCACTAATGAGATATAAGTAATCCGATTATAGATAGAGTATGAAGTCACGTGAACATCAGGGTTTATACACTGTTTGTTGGGTATGTAAACGGGAAAAATGTATCCCCCCCCACATAAAAACACACACACAAACACACACACAAACACAAAAAATATGTATACAGTTTTTTTGTTGTTGCTTTTTGTCATGGTAAATTGCATTACTTCTGCACAAGTGACCTGTAAAAGGATATTTAAAACACAGGGCGCTGAGATTGGTTGAAATATTGGGTAAAAAAAAAAAAAAGAGTCTATACCGGATAGCTTTACCATCACAATTAACCGCACACACACACACACACAGACACAGACACAGACACACACATACACACACACAGCATTTAATCTTCAATACACTTCATAAGGAACTGGTATTTTTACATTAGTCAATAAAAAACAATATCTTTCTATCTCATTCAAAATAACAATAGTATATAAACTCAACTGTAGATCAAGAGAGTTAATGATTTTGTTTTAGTTCCTTTGTTGCGTTGAGTCTATAAATATTTGGGGGGTTTTCTGACTGACTCGAGAAAAAACATGTTTAGTCTTCCGGCCGCTCGCATGGCATTGTTTATTATTGTGGTAGGTTAGGTTAGGTTAGGTTAGCATTAAGGTTGTTAATCTTGAAGCGTAAACATAAATGTGATAATCTTCAGGTGATCTCATGAATTAGCGAATAAGTTCATAGAAAAGGGGTTCCTCATGAAAGATTAATACGGAAAGTGAAGGCTCATCGAATTGAAGGAAATATTCTAAATTGGATTAGGGCGTAACTCCAGGACAGGAAACAGAGACTCAGCATTAATGGCATGAATGGGGTAACGTCACTAGTGGAGTACGCCAAGGCTCAGTGCTTGGACCATTAGTATTTATTATATACATAAACGACATAGATATAGGCGTAGACAGCAATATAAGTAAATTTATTAACGATACTAAAATAGGGCGTGTAATTAAATCTGACGAGGACTCCGCAAAACTACAGGAACATCTAAACAAATTTTTCGCATGGTCTGAAAAATGGAAGATGAAATTTAATGTGGACAAATGTAAAGTACTTAACCCAGGAGATGTAAACAGAGAAACTAGATATAAGATGAACAACGTTGATATAGAGAAATAAAACTGTGAGAAAGAATCTTAAACCAAGACTACAATCCAAGGTTATCCTAAAACTATATCTTGCGGTTGAGAGACCTCACTTGGATTATGCAGTTCAGATTTGGTCACCGTAATACCCATAGAAAGCATACAGAGGAGGATGACAATACTAATCCCGGGCATAAGGAACCTTGAGTATAGAGACAGATTAAGGCATCTTAATTTGCATTCCCTCGAGAGACGTAGAGTGAGGGGCGAAATGAATGAGGTGTATAAATGGGAGTCAGGGCTAAGCAAAGGTGGTATAACAAAGGTATATAAACTACCCAACCAGGAATGAACTCGTAGCAATGGTTTTAAATTAGACAAATTTAGATTCAGACGCAAGATAGGTAAACATTGGTTTGGAAATAGACTAGTGGATGAGTGGAACAAGTTACCAAACATCACCATTAACTCGAATTTGCTGGATAACTTCAAATATAAGCTGGATGGATATATGAGCGATAGGGGTTGGGTGTAAACGGGACTGCTCAGTATGGGTCAATAGGCCAGCTGCAGTTTCTTCCATTCTTACTGTATGTTGTTATGTGCTTATATGAAGTAACGGCAATAACAAGAGGTAACAGCAGCAACAACAAGAGGTAACAGCAACAATAACAAGAAATAACGGCAACGATAACAAGAAGGAACAGTAACAATAGCAATAGGTAACAGCAACAATAACAAGAGATAAAAGTAGCACACACAAGAGGTAAAAGTAGCAATGACTAGAGGTAAAAGTAACAATAACAAGAGGTAACAGCAACAATAACAAGAGGTAACAGCAACAATAACAAGAGGTAACAGCAACAATAACAAGAGGTAACAGCAGCAATAACAAGAGGTAACAGCAGCAATAACAAGAGGTAAAAGTAGCAATAACAAGAGGTAACAGCAGCAATAACAAGAGGTAACAGCAACAATAACAAGAGGTAACAGCAACAATAACAAGAGGTAACAGCAGCAATAACAAGAGGTAACAGCAGCAATAACAAGAGGTAACAGCAGCAATAACAAGAGGTAACAGCAGCAATAACAAGAGATAAAAGTAGCACACACAAGAGGTAAAAGTAGCAATAACAAGAGGTAACAGCAACAATAACAAGAGGTAACAGCAACAATAACAAGAGGTAACAGCAACAATAACAAGAGGTAACAGCAACAATAACAAGAGGTAACAGCAACAATAACAAGAGGTAACAGCAACAATAACAAGAGGTAGCAATAACAAGAGGTAACAGCAACAATAACAAGAGGTAACAGCAACAATAACAAGAGGTAACAGCAACAATAACAAGAGGTAACAGCAGCAATAACAAGAGGTAACAGCAACAATAACAAGAGGTAACAGCAGCAATAACAAGAGGTAACAGCAACAATAACAAGAGGTAACAGCAGCAATAACAAGAGGTAACAGCAACAATAACAAGAGGTAACAGCAGCAATAACAAGAGGTAACAGCAGCAATAACAGCAGCAACAGCAGTAGCAGAAAATACTATACACTCCTATGATAATCACCATCGTCAATCATGTTCTATAATGTGTCATAACTTCCCCAGTATTTAATTATAGTAGTAATCCCCAGGGCAGGTTCCCCTCTACCCGTCTCTGTTGTGCCTACCACTAATCTACCTGGCTTACCTTCATCCAATTACTAAAATGAAATTACAGCCTCTTCCTTCAAAACAAATCGCAGTTGGACAGAACACCAATATGGTTACGTGATTCTCCGTTCATTGAGTTAATAATGCAGCGTGATAAATAATTATTTTTAGTGGCTTATTCTGTCTTTGAGGAATCTTGATGGTGTGTTTTTATGAATATATACTAATAGATTTATTTTTATCATTTAGTTTTTTGGGTTTTTTTTTCATTTTCGATTTATGTTTCAGAGGTTTGATTTTGGGGTTTTGGTTTATTTAGGTGTATGATGTATTTTAGGTTTAGGTTTCAGGGGGTAAAAAGCTTATTGTATTTGGAAGTTTACGTTTTAGATGTACTGTATTAGTGCATTTTAGGGTTTTTTCTGGGATATTTGTTGTATTCTTGGTTGTAGTTTCAATTGCTGTATTTTAAGATAATTTAAAAGATTTTTGCTCTATTCTGAAATTAGTATCAGAGGTGTTTACTGTATTTGAGGTTTTAATTTCCCTCTTAGTATTTGTTTCAATATTTCTTGCTGTATTTTAAGATTAGTTTCAGGGATTTATGCTGTATCAGGTGTTCTTGTCTCCCCCCCCCCCCTTTACTGTATTTTCATATATATTACCTAAACCGCCTGCGAATACAAGGCAATTACACATTGATTTGTTTCTGTAATCAACAAGGAAAGAATAACCTAACCTAACAAAGACATTCTCCCCTTGTTCTTTCCCTTCTCCATATCCCCCTTCCAGCCTGCCCCCCCCCCACACCCTCTCCCATCCCCTACCCATTTCCCAGCCCCCATCTCTTCATTTCCTCCATACCTCTTACCCTCTTTCTACCCCCCTTTCATTTCCCTTGCCCTTCGAACCTCCTGTCTCCTTCCCCCCTTCCATATACCCCTTCCTTTTCCTGTTCCTATTCCCCTCTCCTCTTCATTCTTCCATCCCTCCTACGGTCCTCCACCCCCTTCCTCTTCCCCATCTTCTACATTCAACCATCCACACCTACATAACCCCTAACCCTCCCTCACCCCCACCCTCCTGCTTCCCTCCCCACCTATCACCATCATCACCACCACCACCCATCCCGCCTTTCTTCCCCACCCCACACCATCGTCACCATCCCATCCCCTCCCCCAACACCATCGTCCACCCATCCATCCCTCCCCACCATCGTCTCATCCCCTCCCCTCCCCACACCATCGTCACCATCCCATCCATCCCCTCCCCACACCATCGTCCACCATCCTCCTCCCACACCATCGTCACCATCCCCTCCCCTCCCCACACCATCGTCACCATCCCCGTCGTCATCATCATCACCACTCATCCCACCACCATCAACAACAACAGCCTGTAAGGAAAGAGGCTCACTGAAGCAAGACATAAAGGACCGTATTTGAACGTCATTTTTTCACACATTTCGGCTTTTCTATTTCCAGGTGCCATTGTGGACTTCTCTTGTCCCGGGTTCTATTCATGTCGTAATACCCCGCTGAGTCACTCGTTCCACCGGACCCACACAAAGAACTACCTTAATCTTACCTGGAACTCGAACCCGGACTCGTACCAAACCCGGACTCGGACTCGGACTCGAAACCTAACCTAACATAACTTTATTATGATAAAAAATAAACCTGAAGGTGGCTGAAGTCTTCTGCGACTGACGGGGAAATCTTCATTACACCAGTCCACAACGGAAAATCATGCTGGCCACTACACCCAACAACCTTCACTACCTCAACTGTAACGACAGGATTCACAACTCTAGGTTAGGTTAGGTTAGGTTAGGTTAGGTTAGGTAAGGTTAAGTCAGGTCATACAGATTCATATCTCACCAATGCTAACATTAACATACTTATTATATTATAAAATACATATATATTTATCATCTTTTAATCGTTTATAAGATTAACTGGCGAGAGAAGTGAATTGATTAACGAAAATTTAGTGAATAATGGTAGAAATAAAGGAAATAAATAAAGATGAGAAAGCCAAGGTGGAAGATAAAGCTTGGGAAGGATGAATGAATGAATGAAATAAAAACTTGTGTTCCCCTGAAAGGATTAGTAACCCCACAGGATAAAGTGTGTATAGAGGGCCGTGGTCTCCAACCCTCAAACATTTGGGTTTGATTGACTAACTGAATGAACAAAGAACCTAAGGTAGATTTATTGTCATTACTTCAGTTTACAATACAATCATCTCGTTACCGCAGTTCACACCCAAACAACAACAACTACATTAAATCAAGTAAGTGGAACAACCCTCTACACGACATCCGTATATAAATCAGTGGCAATTATCCTCTGTTAATAATGTAGATTCAGAAACCACATCACTGCCACTCAGAGCACAAGTCACCTCATTTAAATAACGATCCTTCGTACGTGGACTCCTTACCTGGGATATGATAATAAGACCATAAGAGTATTTCATCCCAGTTTAATTAATATTTACCTTTTAATCTGATTTGATCTATACAGCTGTTAAATCTTTGCCTTATGTACGAATGTGTGTTCGTTAATGTTGTTGTGGGTGTTGAACAAGACTAGGGTAGGTGTTGAAGCATTAGCCAGTGACTTAATTAGTCTGGTCGTGGTGTTTGTGGGGAGAGCTGTATTACCTGTTTGTTCAGGTGTTGTAAGCTGGTAGGTGTAGGTGTGTGTGTGTGTGTGTGTGTGTGTGTGTGTGTGTGGCGGAAAAAAATCATCACTATCAATTCGTTGGGATGAGGCGACATAAATTAATATATTCGCAACACAACTGATCATGATGATAATGATGATGATGATGATGACGACGATCATCATCATCATCATCATCATCATAAAATTCACCTTAAGAAATAGTAATTGGCAATAGTGAGTGGCGGGTAATGAGATGAGAGTAACGGGTAATGAGTTACGAGTGGCAGGTAATGAGTTGTGAGTGGCGGGTAATGATATGAGAGTAACGGGTAATGAGTTACGAGTGGCAGGTAATGAGATACGAGTGACGTGTAACGAGCTACGAGTAATGGGTAATGAGATACGAGTGGCGGGTAATGAGTTGTGAGTGACGGTTTTATGAATTACGTCAACACTCGCCAACGTTTCAAAAGAATCGTTTTAATCAGGAAACAAACTTTTTTTTATTTTGTTTTCTCAATTACGCTTTAATTAGAGAGTATTACGCCGAAGGTTCCTTTACACCTGTGGGATAATGAGAGAGGCTTAAAATTACTCCCGTCCCACATCTAGTATTAAGGTAAAGAGACTTGTTCCTAATATCGTTCGGCGTTGTTTAAATATTGTCATCTCAGGACAAGAGCCCAGAAACGCGTGGAGTGTGCTTCAGGTGTGCTTCCAAGAGTGATATTGCATTCACTGTATCTACTCTTATTTCAGGACAAGAGCCCAGAAACGCGTGGAGTGTGCTTCAGGTGTGATTCAACGTGTTATTGCTCCTTAGTCCTTAAGCTGTTGGGGGCTGCGAGTATAAACCTTTTATTAAAGAACTGAGTGTAATGTTATTTTTTTTACCGAAATATGTGCTATATAAAGGTAAGGTATTATTACTCTATGTGAGAATATTCCTTGAAGATGGATATACCTGGATATATGTACAGTAGAAAATTTAATTATTATTTTATATTTTCTCTCGAAGATAGAGCCACGGGTACTAGATGTGCAGCGATATATTACCGATAATTGTAAAGTTACATTCTTGAATAGATGTGTCATGGCTGTGTGGTACAGCTCTCGGCTCCAGCCCTAAGGTCGTTGGTTCTCTAGTAACTGCTGGAGGATGACATAACAAACCATCCAATCAATTACATTCTAAATGCTGATTGGCTAATGATACGCGTATATATATATATATATATATATATATATATATATATATATATATATATATATATATATATATATATATATATATATATATATTTATTTATTTATTTATTCATTTATTTATTATGATTGGTTAAGAGTTAAGGACGACTGAAAGAGTTTTGGCTGGCATGATTAGTGTAACTGACAATATATTATTATATCTTTTCTTTGATTGGTTGAGCTCTCAGAATTTCAAAAAGATGATTGGCTAGCTAGATAACGATGCTCTCTCTCTCTCTCTCTCTCTCTCTCTCTCTCTCTCTCTCTCTCTCTCTCTCTCCTCTGGGGTGAACAAGTGGTAAGGCCGCCGCTGGATTTACCAAGTTAATTAGTAAATCAGTTAATTAGGTTTCGTAAATTAGCTGTCACACAATCTAATTTGAGAAAAAAACTCTTTCTTTAGTAATCTTACTGGATCCAGACCGCTTGTGTCCATGTTTACATCTTAAGACAGTAGGGTATTAGAGTTACATTATTATTATGATTATTATTATAGCAGTAGTAGGCGAAGGTGTGGCTATTGGGGGAGGCTGGAGGCCACGTTTAAAAAAAAAGTAGTAGTAGTAGTAGTAGTAATAGTATACGATCTCTCACTGAGGAGCCTTCAGGTTGGGTGCTGGCGAGTGGAGAGTCATCCTCAGTATTAACAAGGTTGGCACGAAGCAAATAACCTCGACAACGTCAGTACCGCCCTCGCAAGAAAGCTAGCAACCTCCTATTGCCACCACCTACAGGCTATACAGTAAGGGCGAACCACCTCATTTCGGACAAAATCATTGGATGTAGACCTATAGGGCAACAGCAGGAGCAGCAGCAGCAACAGCAGGAGCAGCAGCAGCAACAGCAGGAGCAGCAACATCAGCATCATTAATGTAACATAAGTAATATTGACTTTAAACTCACATCAGTTGGTGTTAATAATTAGATCCTCCGGGGCTAACCATCATATTGCTCTTTGGGTGTTTTCTTCAATCAGCTTCCAGAATTATATTAACTTACATTAAATGTAAACAGATGACAAGAACAAAAATCACATACGTACACAAACCCTTCCTCGTTGACCAATCTCTTTCCTGAAGTTCATTTCTCTCACCCAATAAAAACAGATCTTGTGCTTAAGAAGTTGGAATGATAAATGGCGAACCAATCATCATTCCAGGACCCTCAGATCTCAACCAATCAGAACTTCTGTTTTATGTTTACTTAATAATATGGGTTATGCAATGGTCTTAATTAAACTAAATTTGTCTTTTTTATTATTATGGCGAAATTTAACTTAGAGAAACTGGATCGACTAACTACCTTGATTACAATAGGTATTTGTTTATGTATATCCGGCAGTGTTTACCAAAAGCATTTAGAAGAATAAGAGAATCCTTGAGGACATCCAGAACACAAGGTAGAATAACGAGTCGTGTTCCGTAAACCAAAGACATCAGTAATATATCAACAGAGGAAATACTAATAACTTTGTGGTTAAAAGAGAGATATCACCTGAAGAATAGGCACCTTAACTTATTTCACCTTAAGATTAAACATGAACACTAACCTAACCTACCGTTAAATTCAACTAACTTAACCTAACCTAACTTAAAATTTAACCTAACCTGTTTAACATATATCTAGTCGTCACAATACGCAATATGGTGAAGATTTTTTTTTCTTTTATATTGTTACGTCAGATACTCTAATTGTGTCGTGAGTTCTTGGGAAGTTCACCATTTAATAGTTAAGACGCTATTAAGGTTCAGGCAGCAATGGGATCAATTAGATTAGTAATTACTATTATAACTTCATGGTAATTAGTGAATATTGGGTATAATTGACATCGGGTCATATAAGATGTCGTTTGCTAAAATTGAATTGCTTTAGGTTAGGTTAGGTTAGGTGAGGTTAGGTTAGGTTAGGTTAGGTTAGGTTAGGTTAGGTTGAACGACTCAGTGGTGACTATGGGAAGCTACACCCAGCCTGAGATAAACAACGATTAATGACGGATGATAATTATATTCACTACAAATAATTATAGTTTTCATTAATCACTATTATGAAAAAATATCTTGCTTAATATTATACCTTTGAGGGGAGGTTAGGTTATGAGGCTATTAATTAAGTTGTTTGATGTTACACTCTTAAGAACATTTTCACACGACCTCACTCACTTCAGGGGAATGTTAAATTAGTTATTTGATACAACCGCCTTTTATAATATTGCTATATAATTCTAGTCTCTATTACTCTTCAGGGAAAATATCTAATTTAAGGCTTTTTATATAACACAATTAACATTATCTTTACGTGATATTTGTCTCTTGAGGGGAATATTACATTTAATATTTGATATTAGACAAATACTAAATTGCTATGTGTAATTAAAGTCTTTAAATTGGTTCGTATGTTTGGCAGCTCTATAGGACATATATAATTGGCTCAGCAGTATTGGCCGTCACTGTTGGTTCAAACTGATCCTATTAACAGTAACTAGGGTAAGAAATGTCATTAGTCGAGATTGATGTTATGAATTATTCCTCTAAACTTATTTGAAAGAGAGAGAGAGAGAGAGAGTAAGAGAGTGAGACAGAGAGATAATTAGGTAAAGAGGGAGAGAACAAGTAAGAGATAGAGAGATAAAGAGAGAGTGATATATATACAAAGAGATAATTAAAGAAAGAAAGAGGGAGAGAACAAGTAAGAGATAGAGAGATAAAGAGAGAGTGATATATATACAAAGAGATAATTAAAGAAAGAACAAATTTATTCATAAGCAGGACCACTCCACTAAGGGCAATAAGTGAGGTAGGTAGAGAACTCGGTGAGGAGGAAAAAATGCCAGGGAGTATGAAGAGAAAGGAAGTGGCAGGGAGTATGGAGAGAAGGACTTGTGACTAAGGTAATTCTCCTTATCTATCTATATAATGTGATGTACGAGTATAATGTATAATTAATCGTCTATCTCTATAATATCATTAACAATAAGCAAATACCAAAGCAGAAGTATTCCAAAGGTAAATTAATTCTTTAACTATTATATATTACCAGTTAAAGGTCATTAAGTTAAGTTAAAGTTGAAGTATTTAACGTATGAGTTTTTTGTGGATTGAGATAATTATGAACTGCATAGTGCCACAGTCTATCTGGTCAAGGGGAAAAAAGTCAGTTAGTCAGCCAGGAAACGGGGAAAAAAGTCGGTCGATCAAGAGACAGAAAAAAGCTGATCGATAAGGTGATGGGAAGACAGTCAGTCGATCACGATACGGGAAAAAGTTGGTCGATTAGGAGATGGCAAAAAAGTTAGATGGTCCTCCAGGGTCATTAGTCCTTATAACTACCTAATAAAGCGAAGAAATTTAGCCTAATAAGGTAATTAGTTCTATAAGTTGGCTCCCTTGCCTACGGCGCGTGATTGGTAACACAGTATGTGGGTCCTTTAACGTTGGTAACACTATATAGGGGTTGTCTGTTATAAAGAGGTTCGATAAAGCGATGAAAGGAGAGAGAGAGAGAGAGAGAGAGAGAGAGAGAGAGAGAGAGAGAGAGAGAGAGAGAGAGAGAGAGAGAGAGAGAGAGAGAGAGATGTCAAAAGTTGAGATTATATGAATAGAACTGTCACCATCTTTAAAGTGTAAGACAATAACAACTCACAGTAAAACCAATACGAGAAATAAAGGTTCTGCTCTTCCTCCTACAATTGCTGATTCTCGTCTGGCAGGTGATCGCTTCCTAGATGAAAGCATTGAGCCGTACTATAGTGCCAAGAAGTTCTCACTGGGTGGATGTGTGTGTGTGTGTGTGTGTGTGTGTGGGTGTGGGTGTTACTTTTGATGATGCCCACCTCCTTCCCTCCTTCTATCCCTCCTTCTCTATCCCTCCCTCTCTCTCCCTCCCTCTCCCTCCCTCCCTCTCTCCCTCCCTCGCCCCAGTGTCCCGTCCCAACATTACGATGTCTCCCTAGGACACATTTTCACCTGATTTTAAGGATGTCTTTGGTGTCCTCTTACCCACAACACCTGTCTCTACTGACCTGACTGCGAGTTTGAGGTGAGGTGAGGCGCTGTACTTAAAAAAATCTAATTCGTTAACCAACCTAACTAAACCTAACCTAACTTAACCAAATCTAACCTACTTCGATCTACTTATATCTACTTATACAGTTCATATTAGAAGTTGTATCCTATAATATTCACCGTAAGTAAAACAAGCACAAGGTAGAACAAGCACAAGGTAGAACAAGAACAAGGTAGGACACAAGGTAGGTATAACAAAAGAACAAGTTTAGTTATAAATAATGAGGGTACACAGGTACCTACCTCTGGACCACTCAGTATTATATAGCCGCCTTAATTACAGGCAGCGTTTACCCTTCTAACTGACAGTCCCTTTGTTGGGTGTTGTGGCCGCCCTTCCAGCTTCTCCTTGTGTGAGAGACGGGCGCCGTAATCGATGATGACGTCAATAACAGTCTTTAGCAAAAATATGACGCCATTAACAGTTTAACAAGACTATGACGATAATAACATATGTTAACCAAAATATGACGCCATTAGCGGTTTAACAAGACTATGACGGTAACAAAATATGACGTCATTAACAGTTTGACAAAAAGTTCATGACGTCACAACACAACTTCGGAAATAAGTCTTACTTTTGACATAATTACAAAAGTAATTGTTCAGAGGCTGTTAAGAAACGTCTATCGTACATTCTTGTCTTACTAACATCAATGATAAGATGTAAAAACAACTTTAGCTCAAGCAGATTAGGTCTATGAAAACAGATTTCATCAATATACACTATATAGTGTCTCAAAAAATGTATATA